>NC_142707.1:59300401-59451045 GCF_055471065.1 Atractosteus spatula
ACACAACTTTGTAAAGCTTTTCCAAATGGTTGAAAGAAAGAAACTTTATAAAATAAATATGATTTAGTAAAGCTTACAGGTCTAGATATTCTAATTTATAATGGAAGTAAAAAATAAAAGAAGAGATATTG
This sequence comes from Atractosteus spatula, assembly GCF_055471065.1. Taxonomy (NCBI): domain Eukaryota; kingdom Metazoa; phylum Chordata; class Actinopteri; order Semionotiformes; family Lepisosteidae; genus Atractosteus; species Atractosteus spatula. The sequence continues at coordinate 59,300,533 of NC_142707.1, forward strand.
TTATAAATGCTAGTACAGTAAAAACTATTTCCAAGTGAGAAGAAATAAGATCACTTTATTAGCTACATATAATTTCTTGCATTAGGAATTTTTCTTTTTGAAAGCTTGCTTTCCATGGGCCACACAGGCACACAGATGGGGAGAGAAGCTTGGGGTCAGAGTGCAGGCTCAGCCATTTATATGGTACCCCCAGAGCAGCTGGGGTTAAGGGCCTTGTTCAGGGGCCCAACAGAGTAGTATTTCTCTGCCAGCCACGGGATTTGAACTGGCACCTTTCCAGCCACAGGCATAGATTCTTAGCCACAATGCCACCGCTCCATCCAGCTTATGTGGGCATTGTTACATAGGCAAGCCTTCATATTGAAATTGAACATTTTTCTTTGTCTTTCATCAAGAAATGAGTATTACATCTTAAGGTTTATGATTGACTAATGGACTGACAAAAAGGGTTATATCCTTATACTGTTACACATAGAAATTTTAATGTACTGAGATTTTTAATTTTGTAACTACTGTTTTTCATTGAAACTTAAAATGTTTCATTTGAATTCTTAATATATTCTTCTAATTAATTCTATCTTATTTTAACTGAAATTCATTTTAGTAAAAAAAAACTCAATAATGCGCTGCTTAAATTATGTCACAAACTGCTTTGATTATGTGCTGATATGATTGTTAAAAATTGTATGTGTTTTATGATGTTACAGGGGAGTTAATAAATTCACATATAATATGCCAGCAAAGCATCATTTGTAGAGGTTTGCTTAGAGGTTTGCACATTTTCAGAAAAAAATAATCTTTTTCTATTTAAAGCTTGTATTTAATATTTTCCCATTTATATTTCTATAACATTTCCCCGAGTACATCAATGTATTTTTTTTTCATTCTTTGCTATTGAGGAAGCAAAATCATACCAGCTTTGAGGTTTCAGTACACAGGTCCAACCCATTCTAATCAGCTGTGCTTAATCTGTGCACTAGTTCACCAGAGCTGAGGTAAACCACTTCTCAATTTTAGTCTGTCCTGGACTTGGAACATCTAAGCACTGCACGGACGACCATCTTGTAATACAAAACATTTAACATGCATATTTACAATTTAACAATGACTTTGAAATAGACATGAAATGTGAAGAGAAAATAACAGGATGCAAATTCTCAGAATTAGCTGCAAATTTTATTAAGTACTTTAGCCCTACATTAATATGATATATTTTGTCAATGTATTTATTTATAGAGTATATACAGCGTTTAAAGCATATAGCTCTGTTCTGCCCTGCCAGGATTCATAACGGTCACTGACAGATCTGGACACAGTGTCATTCCCAAGACAGTTGTGAACAGTTTTGGCTCAAGAAAATTGTCACTGTTACATATACCATATAGGCTAGTGGGAAATTGTTGAGTCAGATTCTGAAACCAAATACAATTCCATCTGACTGGAAATGTTTCAAAAATACAATACACCTAAATGCATATGATTATGTTATTTGAAATTTCGAATCATGTTTTCATGTGTTATCAACAGTGGTGGCTAGAAAATGTGTTGAAAGTGTGTTACATTGATTTTCATGTCCCATTACATGTTCATGTCAGGGTTAAGTGCTCTGTGCCTCCATTACCCCTCGTGCATTTGCTCTCTGCCTACATCATCTCTCTGAGCTCCCCAACCTTGTGATTTATAGTAGTACTGCTGATCAGGTGAACAAACCCAAGTTTTAGAAATTATGACATTCATTTTTTTCTTAGACTTAACTCTTCAGTTCAGAAACAGCCCATATTTCATTGAAGGATTCATATGTAGGTGATTTACCAGTGTCTTAAAAAAATTATGCATCTAGCCCATTGTGTTTTCATGAGTTTAAAAATAAAGATAAAAAGCAATTAAAAACAACATTAGCCCAATCATAAAGTTTTAGATGTTTTAAGACAATATAGAATTTAACCTATTGTTTATGATGGATTTAACAATGCTATTATTCTAAATGCTTCTGACTGAAAGAAATTAGCCTTCAAAAAACTCCATAAGAAAAAAAAACACATAACAGTACCTGAGATAATGCTTTAACAAAAGAGTTACTGTATGAAAATATATTTTCCTTTAGGAAAATTGTCATAAATGACACTTCACAGTCAATTGGTTTGTATCAATGACATCAAAGTCACCATCTTCATTTCAATTTATTTTAGAATACATCTTAAAATATGTAAGTAGCATTTTACCTGTATATGTTCTGGTTTTAGATTCCTAAAAGTAGGCAGCCTTAATAGTCATTTTGGTGGAGACAGCCTCTGAACAATAGTAGTGCTAAGGGGAGTCTTTTCAAAACAGCAGTAAGTAAGTCTCTGTAACACAGCTTGTTTACTGAAACACTAATCCCTTTGGCATAAAAAATTTCTCAGCCTTGTTAGTTCATTGGCTTTGAAAAGAGTTATAAATGTTTATGTCAGAATGCCTATTTTATGCACATGTTCCCATTCTTTCTTGTCTTTCTTGTAAAATAAAATGTTTAAAAAATGCTATGATATACAGTAAATCTTTTTATCAATGCTTTCATTTACTTTTTCTTGAAGATTATAATTCTTCATGTTAATCATCAATTACTCCAAAATTACTTCAGCTCTTCATTAACATATTTCTGTTTAAATAACTTCATTCAAAATTACATGATTAAAATAGTATTGTAAAGCATTTTCTGGCAGACAGCATAGTAGCTCACTCTGGATTGCTCTGACATTGTCCATATGAATATGACCCTCTTGGTCTCATTTTTACATCCATCAGAGTTTATTGCTCTTTTATTATTTCCATAACACAATTATTGAACATAAGTCTAATTCACCAATATATTTCACTAAGAAACCATTGTTATGAATAGAATTTCCATTAAATTTCCTCCTGATGCAGAAAGCATGATACATACTGTAAGTAAAAGCCTTAGTCATCAGTCAAGAGTAACTGGAATTCCCCATGTGTCTGTGTACAATTGCTTCAGTTCCACTCCGTTTGGGTGGACATTTGCCGATTTTCTTAAGTTTTACTGCAACAGGTCCAGGGAAATTCTGGTGCCTGGAAGTCTGCTTTTACATTAATAGTGACACAATGTTCTTCTAGTCTGCTCTAAGTCTTCTTAAAGGCACTTTGGGAATTAGTGGAGCATATGTTTGCTAAGGAGTGACGGTTATTTAGATGGCAGTAGGTAATTAAGGCAAGGATCTCACTAAGCCATTCCTTGAAAGAAACTGGGGTATCAGCTTTGAGATCACAGTTGGGTAGCTTGCTTGAAATTCACATAACTCTGTCTGCAACTCCACCTGTTATCAATACCCAGAACTCCATAGGCTTGGCTTTGTCAATGCTTTTCAGGATTCTGTTAATAGAAGAATGGTTCTTAAATATGAATATGTTAGAGGAATGTGTGCACAGCTCCTTATTTTCCTGATTTTTGTATAGGAGTTACAGCTGTAAAGCTGAGAAAACTGAGTGGGTATAAAATATGAAATTATGGGGAACTCAAAACATGAGTCTGCACATGTAATGCAATAAGAAGCATTAATTATCATGGGGAAAACCTTAGAATTGCCCAGAAATTTCAGGAAACAAATTTAACAATATCTACTATTTGTAAAAGATCAAAAGCTGAAATGTGTCTTTCTGCATTTCAACATGGAATTAACTTCCTTTGCAGCCTTCCTGATCATGCAGCTCAAACTTCTCATAAATCTGTGATCTTGATAGACAATCTCAGGCTCCTGTAAAATAAAGTAGATAACTAACACAAGCTTGCATTGACCTCTTGCAGTGCTAGAGAACCTACTTATGATGTTTAATGAGAAAAGAAAAGTGTTTCTGGACATTTTTTAACACTTCTGGTCTGTATATCAAAAGAACCTATGTGATTTCAAGTTATTGACAAAAGAAAATGCAAAAAAATAAACACAGGCAATACAAGGGACAGGTAAGAACCCTTCCTAAGTCTCTGAATGGTCAGAATTTGCAGAATGACAGAGGTAATTAATGCATAGAGGTGATCGCCTCTCAAGTTTCTTTGAAAAGTCAGGGGATGACAGAGGTCCTTATACTCCCCAGATCCAGTGGGAGGATCATAATCAAGAAAGTAGCACTGAAGCTCTGATTTTGACAGCTGATCCATTTCAACCTTCACTGTGACTCATACAGTAGTCTTTGGGCAATAGAGCTTCATCTGATGCAGAAGGCTATACCTGGGCTACGGAGTCAGCAGATTCTACACACAATGTAACTATGGATGGCTGCCTATCCATGGAATCAAACTCGTCATCAGAAGTCTCTAAGGACTGAACAAACTGTTTGGGGAGTGTGTTTTTCCTTTGAAAAATGGGGAATAGGAGCTTTTGGTTCTGGAAAAATGACAGGGAGCACCTACAACTACATTAGCTGCTATAACAGAGGAAGTTAACAAAACTTTGAGCAACCCAAAGGCTCAGACATGTAGGGAAATATAGCAGAACATTATAACATTTTGAGATTAAAAAATGTTTGTTTTTTTCTTCCAAGAGTCTTTTCTTTTCACCTTCATGTATATGTGTGTGCATGTGATACACAAGAGGAAAGAATTGTTCTTTCCCATATAACTTCAGTAAGAATCCATACATGGAGCTTTGTTTTGATTTTTCAATCCTATGCTGGTTTCCAGGTTAACATGAGGAACAGAGATGTGTCAAAGATGGTTGGAAATAACCTATCAGCTAGAAGATGGATGATACCAACAAATCTGCATTAACAAGATGAATTCTGACCTGGAAGAGGTTACCGGGTGTTTATTCTTTTTGATGTTCTCATAATTTAAGTGGTCTATGTATGGCTTAAAGCATTAAAGCACACAGAACAATAACTGTACAGATGCAAGAAGCACTAGAAAGGGAGGGCACATAGAGATAGCAAGTGCTTAGAGGGAGTTCAAGGAAGGCACAGAGACATATGGAGGCACAGAACACAAAGCCAGAGATACTAAGTGGCAGCATCCACAGGGGCAAGCAAAAAAGCAATGGAAAGGCTGTGAAAGGGGCTGCACTGCAGCCCACATTTGGAAGACTACTGTTCCTTTTCTGTTCCTTGTCATCTTGGTTGTTTCATGCTTAAAATCTGAAAGAAAAACAGATACTGCACCTGTAGGTAGGAAGAAAGGCATGATGTGCGTGTCAAGAGCTGTACAAACAACCAAAAAGGGGGAGTTAGCTCCTTAGATGGAGAATAAAGGTCTTTCCTTTTTCATTTTTTAAAAAGAGAAAGTGGGGGTCAGTGGGGGGCTGACAGATTTGGTTGTATAACTACAACATATCAAAAAGGCAACTGATAAGGGATAGAGTGTTATGCTCTTAATTTGCCAAAGACTGAGAAAAAAGGATGTACTTTTAGAAGAAAATGGAATAGGGTGGGTGGGAAAAAATGAACATACAGTACAACAAACTAAGAAGTAAACAGAAAGGAGGTAAAGGACTCTGACCCCATGCTCAAAAGAAGAATACCACTATGGAAGAACTTTATTTTTTGTTTTTCCTCACTAAAGACACCAGTTCTGGATCAAACCAGGGAAAGAGCAAAAGCCAGCTTCTAAATTGGAAACACATTCAATTATATATAGTAAAATAATATATATAAAAGATACAAAACAAGTTCAATCTCTTACCCACTGTGAGGAAATGAAAGAGATAGGACAGGAGACATGTCTGCTCTATACACATAGGGTAGAGGGCATAATACACCTGACTGGTCTATTGGTGAAGCTAATATAAATGTTTAGTCTCACACCTCTGGGTGCTTTGAAACATAAGTGAAATGTTTTATGGTGAAGTCGTATTACCTTTCCAGTAAAACTGATAAACAAATTGCAATTACTTAATTCATTAATTGAAAAGGTCTTTGTGTAATAAGCAAAACAATGAATTCAAAATGTATTATTTATTCTGTATTTAAACATTTTTTCTATGTGATAAAATAGAATTTCACAAACGAAATATTTCACAAAAATATGTTATACATGATCAATACTGACAATTCTTAGCAAATATCAGAAACATACAGATGCAGTCATTCAAAACAAGCGGGGTACGCCGCGGTAAAACGCGTTGGGCGTGTCGCATCAGAACGCGTCATTACATGTCATATCGCGTCATACCGTATGATACCACAGTAAGATAATAGTATCCGGAATCACTGCCTGGAGGAGCTAATAAAGCTTAACCTCTCCTGTACAACATTTTTATGCTGTCGCCAGAAAACACCATGTTTTGAATCCCGATCACTGCTGAGGGACAATCTTTATTCAATTAAGAATTTAAGTTGCATATTCTTTAGACTTTTAAATTTAAACTGTGTATTACAGCATGTTAATCATTATACATTAAAAAGTTGGTATATTTTATGAAAGCAAGATTGCTCAGTTGGACAAAAGTACACAACCTACCACCTTTATCATAAATATTTTAATTATGCAGGAATATTTTATGCATCAAAGTCTTTACTGAAGATATTACTAATAGTATTAATAATGAATGACCTTGGACAAGCTGTAAACTCTAAGTATTACCCTGGTCCACATTCTTTCTAACTGTGTTTGTAAACGAAAATACTTTATTTTTTCATTGACAAAAAGGAACACCACAGTGTTTTGTTGATCCGATCACGCATTCGTTTCCAATCATACAAAGTAAGTCTTCAGAATCTCCGATTCACCATGCCTTTCACATGCTCATAGAAGATATTAATCTTTCAGATTAACACCCAACCTCACCCGACCTCACACTTATAAATCAGTCACTTAAGCTGTCACGCCACCAAGGCCAGTCATGTGACATGTACTGAAACAGCAATACACATATCAATATAGAAACAGTTATACCGTTATTAATTTATTTAGATACATGAATCCATATTATATTCCCATTTAATCCAATTCTAAAACTATGCTTTTTTTAATCCGATAACGAAGGTATTCGCAGAAAAGGTTAAAAAGATCCATTTTTCACAAAGTATATAAACGTACAGTAATATGGTCAGAAGGAGCAGGTAAAGACGTTTCAAAATAACCACATGTACTGTAAGACTTTGATGCTTAAAATGTTAAGGGAGAAATGGAATACTGGTCTGTATTTTTTTCTTTAAAATACCAAGACCAACCATATACAGTACAATTTACATACAGTAAAATGTTTATGTTCCTAAATTAATATCATTTATGACCTTCAGATGCGTTATGCTCATATTTTTATGCTCAGCTACTAAAATTTCCCTTTAGTGGTAAAATTCCATATAAATATTCAATACTAAGTGGATTAAAATGTGCACAGTAAAGAGATTAATTGATTAAATCTTTTCACTACCGACCAATGCACCACGAGTGCCCCTGTCGGTCATTTTGGCCAGCCAATCACGTACCGCGGTACAGCACGGTGGCGCACACGTAGATGCCCGCGGTACGGGTTTGTACCGTGCATTTTGAATGGCTGCATCTGTATACTGTACAAAAAAAAATTCAGTCTTGACAATATAACCACAACATTTAATAAATAAACTTTTATTTTAATAAATCAAATCAAGTATGTTTTACATATTTAAATAGCAAATAATAAATAATTCTAGTTTCTACTAATGTTTTTTTTTTCTGTGAATACATTCCATTAAACAACCAGAAGTTAGGATGGATAGAATAATTTAAAAAATTATCAGTACTTTTTGCTTTTGGGTATGAGGACATGTGCAGTGGCTTTTAAATTTTTTTTCAATCTCTTCTGTCATGTTCAGTAGTGTTTCTGATCTTACTATAATACTAGAAATAGATTTAAATCATAAACAAATAATGGTTAGCTGCATGAAAAATCGCAGTACTTGCTTGAATGCACACTATGTACAAATTACATTCTACAAAGAACATGAATATACATGAATAAGTTATTGCGGGTTTTTGCTTGGAATTGCTTGGATTTTTAAATGAAATGAAAGGCCACAGTAAGAAAGCAATATCACAAAACATAGTCAAAAATACTTCACCAGTAGGATTCTAATTTATTGAAACTTTTTTATTCTTTTAGGGCCATGGAGAATGACAATCACAGGTGCACAGAGGAGCCTCGGGAGTCTTTGGGAAGGCTCGGTGGGAGTGAAGCTTAATGAGAGAAGACAAAGTAATAATGCTGGCTGATAGAAAAAATGGAGCTGCATAATTAATGTGAGCTGGAAATGGGGCTCCCTTGATGCAATGAAGAAACTGGCTTGAACACAGCTGCCTGAATAAATGCTAAGCTGGGAAAAAGCTGCCTTGATGCAGCAGAAAGACTGGCTTGAACATACCTGTCTGAAAAAATACTAAACCATGAAAAAAGCTGCATTGATGCAGTGGAAAGTTTGTCTTGATTACATCTGTCTGGATTGGAGACTCTGGCTGAAATGAAGCTCTCTGAAATAATGTGAAGCCTCGTAGAGGAATGAGACTATTTAGAAAAGACAGCGGGGAAGGCTGAGGAGTCATTAGCCTGGAGGAAAAAGCCGAAAAGAAAAAGGCTGAAAAAGTGGGAGCCGAAAATAAGCAGTGAGGGTTGCGAAAAAACAAGGCGTTTGTCAGATGAGCGTTTCAGTTCTGCGAAGTTTAGCACAGAGCGCATAGCTCGATGTCAGAGCACCGAATAAGTGGAGAAAAACCCTGAAATAATCTGATTAATTATCAGATTGATTTTGTGATGGTCCACCTGATTGAAAGTTTAGTAGACTTTCGGAGATGCATTCTGAGTGAGATCATCTGAGTGAGAAGGTCAGAAGGAGGCTGAGAGCCCATGTGAATGGGCTGGTTGCCTGGAGCAACATCAGATTCCCAGTTTGGATGTGAAAAAATTCCTGAAAATTCCGAAAGATGATACTTTTTTTTCTATGGAGACCTAAGGGGTTGTAGTGGAGCAGCCAACTAAATCTAAAACTATTAAAAAGCAAATGGTAGGTAGGTCAAGTATTTTATAATTTCATTTGTTTTCTTCTTTTTGTGGATCTTTATTGTAATACTAATACTAATACTAATAATAACAATAAAATCACTTTATTAACCCTTTTACAATTTCTTGCATTAGGAATTATCTTTTCGCATACCTCAGGTTGCTCTCCGTGAGACACACAGACACACCATGTCTGCTGTACACACCATGAACAAAATATTAACCTGATGTCTGTGAAACAATATGGCATCTATTTTAGCTTCAAGTTGAACGTCTTACTGAGACACTGGTTCAGAATTTTTGATCCAGCAGTAATTTGCAATTACTAACCAGTCAAACTGTTATAGATTTTGAGTTCTGACATGGTCAGGCATCAGTGTAATTTAAATGTTGGCAAGGTAATTGTCTTTCCCTTTCAGGCAGTTTTGCATCATGCTTCTTTTCCTTTTCTGAAATAAATTTACAAAAATTGAAGGGGTCCGTATGGCATATACTTTCCAATGAAACTTATGACGAAGCATGAATACAAAAATGTAAACAATCTAGATGCACCTTCAGAATATTAAAGGAATAAACTGTTTTTTAATTGCTTAAAGCATTTTTTTATGTCACCTGTTGACCTTTGCACTGTTTATACGAGTCTTCCTTGTTGTATGTGTGATTATCAAAGCAAACAGAGTGTTGTATATTAATTACATTAGCCTAACTTTAATATGTCATACCCTCTACATCTAGAGGGCGCTCTTATTCTGTCCTGTTACTAGTTTTTCTGTGCTTTTCTTATCCTTCCGGTGTGGCTTTGTGCAGGGCTATATATTTCCGGGTCACCCTTTGCTCCTCACTCAGCATTGATGGGTTCAGATGTCTTGAGACCCGCCCAGCACCAGCTTGTCTCCTCTGTGGCCTGAGGGCATAGGTTTCTTCCTGACATCGTCTGACCTTCTGGGCCTGGGCTAACCTCCGGGTTTCCTTTTGCCGCTACGCATAAGGTCTTTATTGCTCTCCTGGCCATTCCACGGCACGCCTTCCTGACTTCCGTGACATAATTTCCATGATCTACATTTTTTTCAGAATAATCCATTGTTTTAACTCGAACTACATAGTTCACACTTGGATACAGATTTGTTGGAAAACCCAAACAATTTAACAACAAACTATGTCAAGTACATGGCATCAATTTAACAGACTTACCATAGAATGCTACTGTAGGCCTCCAGGTTGGGGGTTGGGCTTGGTGCTATCAAGGTACTGCAAACTTACCAGCTTGTAGTGTTGTGGTCCAACCAATGAGGCCAGAGAGGAAAAAAAATGAAAAATGATGATTGGCATGAACAACTGAAATGTGCAATTTCCAATTTCTCCCAGCATGAAATGCTCCTTATAACTGGTGATACAAATGCCAGGTGGGAATCCTGCAATGGTAGGTCCCTGCAAGTCAGGAGCAAGATAGTGTTGTGTTATCTCTCTAGTTCTTTTAAGCAATTCCTGCCTCAGGAGAATATGCTGGATCTACTGGCCAAACAACAAAAAGCAAGGTTTGTAGAAAGACCAGAAGCCAAAACATCACACAATATACAGTATGAGGACCTGTCAATTTTGTTGGCTTGGCCATGTGCCAAGATTGAAACCTGTTCAGATACTAAAAATTGCTCTGAGATGGACACTTCAAGGCAAAAGAAAACCTGGAAGGTTTAAAACCACCTGGCACAGGATAGTACAAGAAGAGCTGACCAAGATCTACAGTATCTCTCTTGGAGCGAAGCAAACGTTGCCAAGGGCAGAATAAGGTGAAAGGAACTCATTGTGGCCTTATGTCACTCATGGGATGAGGAAGATTTAGTTTAACTACAACTACACATGGATAAAAATTTTAAACAAAAACAATTTAAGAACAAACCATGCCAGTTACATGGCATCAGTTTTAACCTTTTCTGGATAACTTGTACAATTAAAAATAAAGCAACTCATTTTTAAGTGTTTTATTTTAAATAAACACATTTTGTTTCTTAATACATCCAGTAGATTTAAAATGAAAAATTTATCATAAAACAGTTTGTAACAAATGCATCCACCCGCACATTTTAATAACCCCTTATGTAAAAAGAAAGTTCAATATATACACCCTGCTTTTAACTTTCATTTCACATTTTTCATGATGTTACCTTTGCAAATTCAATCTGCAATCGAGTCTTTAACATTTTTGTTTTGGTTTCCTGCAGGTTTTCGGTATTTCATCCAGAAGCAATTTCATATACTTTTGTTTTTAATTTCTGACTTTGTAGCATTGTAGTTTGTAGTTTAATTTTTAATTTTTTTTGCTCACTATTCATTGCAACACTGCATCAGAAACATAAAACAGAATTCTCATTTTATGCTCACAACTGCAACAAACAAACTGTGTAGATCAGGCTGTCACTCCCAACTGAGCAACTGGGAAAGGAGGAAACTGGTTAGTTTCCTAGCCACTCTGAGGCCAATTTAAATTTTGAAAAGAGCTGCAGAGTTTAATAGCTGAGATTGAAGAGAAAAATGTTCATGAGTCAAATCTGTCATGTATGGCAAAGTGGCAATAAGTAGCCATTAATGAAAAAAACCCCCATCTCATATCCTGTATGGAGTTTGCAATAAAGCGTTTGAGTGATATAACAATCATGTGACAAAAAATGTTTTGTGGTCAGACAAGACAAAATTTGAACAATTTGGTCAAAATGCTAAATATTATTTAAAGGAGAAGAAACATTTTGCACTTCCACTTCAACGCTATCCCTGCTGTCAAGGGGGCATCGTGTTATGCCACTGCTTTTTATCAGCAAGGACCTGCCTGCACTGAGAGCGAATCAATGCAGAAAGAACTGGCAAATTTTCATCCCCATAAACTGAAACAGAATTTCACCTTTGAGCAGGAACATGACCCAGGTAACAAGGCTAAAGTTACAATGGTATGGTACTGTATAGAGATACTTTTCTCCTTCCAATAGAAGACCTCTGGCTAGATTTGAAAATTGCTATCAATTACTGAAGCTGGTTTATGTAAAAATGTGTATACATCGTTTGTATTTAATCAAAATGGGACATCATTGTGAGAGGATGAATACTTTTAGAAAGCACAGTAACACTGCAAATGTGCTGAGTGTGTAAGAAACCATAAAGCTTAATAAAGCCATAGTGTTAAAATAAAACAACATTAATCAGTGAAAATCAACAAATATCGTCCATTACTTACATAGAGTCTCCACAGGATCAATGACTCCTGCTAAAATGAACCGCTGACAAAGCAAAGTTCATTCCTTTTGTACCACTTTTTTCATTTGAGAAAAATATAAAAAAATAATCACTGCAAGTCTGCTTACAGATGTTTCACTCTGTTTTTCCTTTCTCTCTCTTCATTCTAAACCTCTAAAATTAGTTCCCCAACAAGGTACTTAAAAAACACAAAAAATGATCAGCCATACCACCACTTAAAACTTTCAGCTTTATACTCTGCAGCATAAGTAACACCCCCTTTATTGAGCTGTCATTTAATAATTACATAAGGAGTCTGAATGGAGAAGTTGTCATTAGTGAAACATTTATTTATACAGTAAATACTATTATACAGTATTATAGATATAGAGATTAAAAATATTTTAACAAGGTCCTCTTACTTTTATCTATAAACTGTGCTGGTACTACAGAACGGTGTTAGTCCATGGACTAGTGGCAACACTTCCTCTGCTACTGTGGTTAAGGAACACAAATGACAAACTATTTAAAAGCATTTGTGTCACAATTTCCTAACAGCTATACTGTATGAAAGCTTTAATGCCAATTGAACCCACTTTGGTATGGTGTTTTGTTCAGCATTCCTGTCAATATCTGTATGTATTTCCTTAAGCTTCTAGTTGCAGAGACTGAGTTAGTTATCAGGTATTTCTATTTCTATCAGGTTTTGACACCCCTTGATTTCTTAAAATATACATGATGCTATCAGAAAGCCCCCCTCCGATACAGCACACATTAAGCAATTCATATCAAACTGTGTTGTTCTATTCAGAAAATGTAGTCACATAAATACAGGTACTACACCATTTCTTTTCTTCATTTACATTCTGAGAGGCTCGTGTTTTAATACCTAATTGTGCACTTTACAGGAAATCCATTCTTTGCAATTCCAGAGAGATGCCCACTTCATTTATTGCAGAAATTAATTAATCAAAAAGGAAATTTTAATTCTCTAAAGTCAATTTTTTCATTTGGTTTCTAATAAAATAAAAGCAATAATGGTATAGTTTATTAAGTTTGGCTAAAAATGAAAATAAAAAAAAAATATTCCCAAGAAGTATTAATTAATATGCACATTACTTTTTGATTCATCACAATAGTTTGATTGGAGTTGTAGAAGACCTTTGCATTGACAACAAGTTATTGAAAATGTCTACTACTTTTTTTAAGTTAAGTTCTTTAATGCATTAAAGTCCTATGTTATTAATGTTAGTTTTTTTTTTTATAGTTTCACTGCTGTGAAAACTAATTTAAAGGTTGGATTAAGAGGATGTTGGAGATCACTTACATATACAACACTTTGTGAAACAATTTCAAGTTTCAATTTCAATTTCAAGACATCTGAAAATTCTGCTAAGAGGTTAAATTGTTCAATTCTGATTACACTTTTATAAGAGATTTTTAAGACATTTCGTATGCCTACATACAGTAATTCAGCAATGTGCTCTATACTTTGAAGCATGAACCATACTGAACATAACAATAATTTCATTTTCTTTTCAGTAAAAATGATCAAACGATATATCAACAGAACCATTATATACCAAATAGAACCTATAAATCTACCAAATCAATCTAATCCTAAATTAAATTGCTTTTATGTTACCTTTCAAAAATGTTCAGTGGTTTACTGTTTGTATTTTGTATTAAACCTGGAGGATTTCATACCTCAGGAAAACCTACATGCCTGGTTTAATCTTTAGAAACTGCATAAAAATTATATATAATATCTGCAAAGTGAAAGCTGTGATGAATTGTTGCAGTAAAAAAACAAGATAGACAAAATCATATGCAAATTAGATATATCAGTCTAGACTGTAGCGGCTATTGATATTATTACACAAATAAGTAAGTGTTATTAAAGATTTCTTATAATCTTTCTGTTGCCTTGACAAAGCTTCTGTGTAAAAACATATGAATGCAGCTAAGTGATCTGTTAAGCACACAGGCAAGGGCATAATAAAGCTGTGTTCATTCTGAAACTCCTTTGACACCAGTCAATGAGGGATCTGGACGGTGGATATCAAGATTATACCTCATGACTTCCTAAGAAATCACCTCCTGTGATTTCCTAGTGTAAAATGTAGTACACAACTTATTTTTTAATGGGTCAGTTTGTTGGCTTGATCCTCTTTTCTCAGATCTAACCAGGCAATCTGTTTTTACCAACAACATAACTGCAAGCAGTCCATGTCAAGACTTTAACTTTGTTCAGGATGCAAGGCTGAGAATTCGGCCCAAGATATTCTTTCTATAAAAGAGGAAATCTTGTGTTTTGTAACCCAATTGTTGTTTTTGTCTGATCAAAGGAATTAGTATTATATTCAGCGAAAAGCTGATATGAGCTGAGGTGGGACCCAAGCGGACGACTTTTAAAAGACCAAAGTTCAGCAAAACACTAATTTCCTTGGTGAGCTGACCTCAACAAAGCTATGCAGAGCTCCCTACTCTCTTTGTCTTGCATTGGCCTACTCCCAACACTCCCAGCACAGAGCAAGCAGTTGAAGGACTTGGATGGACCAACCCAACCAAACACAATCTTCAAAAGGACGTATAAAACCCATCAAGAAACCTTTGGCCAATAGATCTTTGAGTATTGAACTTCTATATCCATCCATCCATTTTCTCTCTGCTGCATCAAATTCAGGGCTGATGGGGAATCGTAGGCTATCTTGGCAAGCAACTGGCACAAGGCAAGGAACACCCTGGACCTGTAGCTGGTCACCACAGGGCAGGGATACAAACAAAACACAATCAAATGAGGGCTAATTAACCAATAAAGCCAATCAACCTACCAGTATATCTTTGGACTGTCAGAAAACCCATGCAAACACAGGAAAAACATACAAACTCCAAGCACCCCAGGTATGGTATTGAACCCAGGGCACCAGTCCTGCACTAGAACTTCTATTTTCACATATTACTTCTTTGCAGTTAAACTGTTATTCCAAACACTTTTGATTAAGTTTAGTTCTCGATACTAAGTGCGTATTTACTTATTTTTAAGAATATAAATGTGATTAACTATATGTATATGAAACTGATATAACCTATAAGACAATATTATCTTACAGTCAATATATTTATTTTTAGAAAACTTTTTTTTGTATTGCTTAAGTCAATGATTTACCAGATATATCTCAGCAGATCGATTTACTTTATATATATATATTCTTGTTATTGTTTTTTCTGCATGTTTTAATGTGGTATAAATTCATTAGACAGTACTGTATATTACATATGTAATCTGTGTGTAAATTATTGTGTTTAATTGATTACTAACAGTTGTCAAAGCACTCTCTTAATTTACTGTTTCAGTTTATAATTATTTCAGCACTTACATCACTACACCTCAAAACAAAAATTAATATTTGGCTTTGTAAAAATATTTATTGGGAAATAAATTCTGAATATAGCTTCTCATTAGCATTCAGGGTGCAACTGCTCAAGGATAAAATGTACTAGTTGCACTCCCATCATTTGTGATGCTGGCGGAGGTCCATAATCTTCTTTTCTCTATACATGGAAAGTAAGCTGCTGGAACCCACAGCATTGACTATAAGCTGAATCAGACAAGCAAGAGAGGTTTAATGCATGAGTAGCTTTTTTCTCACCACGGATGAGAGTGCACTACTTCAGTATACTACATTATAAAACCAGGAAGGTCTGAACATGGGACTAGTTCTCAAAAAATATTGTATTGCCACAATCAAAAATTCTTTTGTACCATAACTAGCTTTATACAGTATGTAAGCAGATGCTATACTGGATTATACATTGTATTTCAAATTACTTTTTCAGACTCAGGTGACCTAGAAAAACAATATTCTGAATAGTCGGAACCAGGTGATCCTTAATATTTCTTGAAAGCCAATATCAGACATTTTCTGTAATAATTGACACAGTATAACACAGATGCCACAATGTCTGCCCCAAAAATGTTTGTTAAATCTTTATTACAAATACTCCATGAGGTATCTTTGTGGAAATAATTTATAATACTCCAAAAACTACTGGAAGAAAATATCATTAAACCAAGGTGATTTGATGGACAGACAAAGGTGATAAAGGTGATAAAAATCCATTCAAAAGGGTGTAGCGTATTAACACAAACTCTGCTAACAGACCTGCTTGTGAGAGCAAGGTGACTTTCTGCTCAATTAAACTTTTAAATTCAGATTTGAAATTCTTTATGCACAACTAACTGTTTGTCAAAATCAGCTACTTTGCAAGCAGTACAGGACTTCTGAAAAGGTACCTTTTTCTCTCGTGCAGATTTGTCAAAGTTTATTTTTTTATACAGATGCAGCCATTCAAAGTGCGCGTCACAGACACGTACCGCAGGTGACGTCGCTCAGTATGACGCAAGATGACGCGTGGCACCGCAGTACGTGATTGGTTGACCGACAGGGGCACTCGTGGTCCGTTGGTCTGTCGTAGAAAGACTTACAGTAAAAACGTCTTTGCTGTGCCCGTTGTAGATATTGAATTTTACCACTGAAGGGAAATCTTAGTAGCTGAGCATAAAAAGAATAGGAGCATACTGTAACGCGTGTGAAGGCCATAAACGATATTAATTTTGGAACATAAACATACAGTATATACTGTAGCTGGTCTTGGTACTTTAAAGAAAAAAATACACACCAGTATTCCATTTCTCCCTAAACATTTTAAGCTTTGAAGTCTTTAACTAACATGATACCGGAGTCAACAAGCATACTTTTAGAATTTGATTAAAAGGGAATATAATATGGAATCGCGTATCTAAAGAATTTAATAACGGTATTCGTGTGCTGCGACAGGGCTGTGTAGGGCTTTTTCGCCTGCCTGTTCATGCGAGCTGTCTTCTAGCCGACTGGTCTAGGTGCGTGACTAGCAACTGGGAGGTTGTGTGATCGAATCCAGCTGGTGCCGGACTTTTCTTTTAACAAACATTTCTTCGAAAAAATAGAATAGCGATATTATGGACAATAAATTGACTTTTATATTTCAAAATATCGCAACATGAACGATATTTGCGATATTTTGAACATATCTTCCCTTCTGACAGCGGTTCCTCCTTCTATTGTGTGTGTGTGTGCAACAGAGTAAATTTTTATAGAGAAATGGAGGCTGGACAGTATGCGTTACAATATAAACATTTATATTGATTTAAATCGTGTTCTGATTTAAATCGCAAACGCGTGTTTAATTATGTGTTTTTTAATCATAATCAGGCTAATGCATTTCTACATTTTCTGTATGAACCAGCTTAGAGGTTCATACAGAAAGACAGCTTGTGTTTAAATTGAGTGTAAGGTAATTTATGCTTCTAAAGTCATGGTCAGCATTTATTATTGTACTGTGCTGTAAACTTTTTCTGTGCCTAGTCACATTATTTTATAGCGTTTTTATTGCGTTATTAAATCCGGTGGCGCTGTGTGTTAGAGTAGTTTCCTGACTCCCTTGTCACATGGTCTGTGATTGAATCCCATAGAACTATGACTTTATTTTTTAACAAACATTTCTTTGAAAAAATGAAACGTTTCCCTTGGTCAGAGATTAAATAAAACCTCACTCGCACCAAACAAATTTATATTTCTAAATATCACAAAATACGTTCATTGTCTTCCAATCGAGTCGAGTTGACATTGGAAGCCTGCCACACCCGGACTGTTAAACCAACGCATTAGCACGTCAAAGCCCATCGAGGGTATTGAGCCAGTATTGCCTTTAGTATTCCCCCCTCTCCCCTCAATTCAATTCAATTCAAGGTGTTTTATTTGCATGACAGATGGGTACAAGCAGTGTTGGGTATGTATATTGTAACGCTTACGGCAGACAGGCACTGTGTAAGAGCCGGCGCACCAGAGCAGCGCACCGAGGGAGCGTCTGCATTTCTAACTTAGTTTTTAAAATTAGTCAAGCAATATGAAGCATCTCCTTTTACTTAGTGCCTGAGCATAAAAAGAATAGGAGCATACTGCAACGCGTGTGAAGTCCATAAACGATATTAATTTTGGAACTTAAACATACAGTATATGGCTGGTCTCGGTACTTTAAAGAAAACATACACACCAGTATTCCATTTCTCCTAAACATTTTAAGCATCGAAGTCTTTAACTAACGCGATACCGGAGTCAACAAGCATACTTTTAGAATTTGATTAAAAGGGAATATAATATGGAATCGCGTATCTCAAGAAATTAATAACGATATAATTATATTCATGTTGCAAAAGAACTGCAACGGACATAAAAACTCCCTTGCTTTTAACAGAGCGTTCCATAATTTCTAACTACGAAAATGCCAGGTGAAAGGATTTGTAAACATATTTTGTTAAAGCAAGTCAGAACCCATTCAGAGCCTACATTACATTTTAGCGTTTCATTCTGAGCAGAAGACCCTCACACCTGAAGAAGGGGGAGGTGTTTTTCGCTGGAAATCTCGCCTGCTTCTACTTTACAACCGGAGTGCTGGCTGTGACGAATTAAACCGGTATTACAGGTTACAATCACAGACCATGTGACATGGGAGTCAGGAAACTAACACAGCGCCACCAGATTTGATAACGCTATGAAAACGCTATAAAATAATGTGACTAGGCACAGAACAAGTTTACAGCACAGTACAAAAATGCTGACCATGACTTTAGAAGCATAAATTGCCTTACACTCAATTTAAACACAAGCTGTCTTTAGCCCTCTAAGGTGGTTCATACAGAAATGTAGAGATCCAGGCTCAGAACACACAGCTTCATTAGCGAATACATATGCAGGACAACTAGAGAAGACGTTTTACAGAGGATGGATTTTTAGAAACATCCCATCAGTGACATCACTGAAGTCAACTCCTAGGTACTGTAACTGTCGTGTGGATAGTTTCACAAGAATCAGACAAAGGTTTAAGCATCGCTTGTTCTAGATAAAACTGCAAAAAAAAACAACAACCCATAATGTACTTCTTTGCGGCTCTGTTTGCCCAAATCATATATTCACAACGTGAAATCTAGAAAATAATATTACGTAACCAAAATCCGCAATATGGAAACAGAACCTGTGTAATTGTTGATAGATGATGTACTCGTAACATTTTTTCAAGACGAACTACAACATTTAAAAAATGACTTGTATGTACTTGATATCTCTAATCAATCCACGGGTCCCAGCACGAAACGAAAGTAAAACGCATACCGTTTCGCGCTTCTTATTAGTTGCTCAAAAGTAATTTGACCGTATGAAATGCATAATATAAACCTAGAAACATATACGTGAGTAGTACTTAAGCACTGTAGTATCGGTGTTAAGACATACCTCTCAAATACTGTAAATCAAGTTAAAAATATCTCAAGACAGATTCTGGTCATAATGAAACCATGTTTCGTGTATGTTTTCTTTAAAGTACCGAGACCAGCCATATACTGTATGTTTATGTTCCAAAATTAATATCGTTTATGGCCTTCACACGCGTTGCAGTATGCTCCTATTGTTTTTATGCTCAGCTACTAAGATTTCCCTTCAGTGGTAAAATTAGATATGAATATTCAATACTTAAACGGGCACAGTTAAGACATTAAATATACATATACATACTGTATACAGTACAGTTTGCATACGGTAATATGTTTATGTCCCTAAATCAATCTCTTTTATGAGCATGTGAAAGGCATGGTGAATCACTGTACTTTGCATGATTGGAAAAAAATGCGTGATTGCGAAATGCTGTGGCGTTACTTTTACAAAGACGGTCAATGAAAAAAAGAATGTGGACCAGGGCAATACTTTGAGTTTACAGCTTGTCCAAGGTCATTTATTATTAATACTATTATTAATATCTTCGTTAAAGACTTTGATGGCTACAGCTCAAACATGAGAGGTTGAGCTTTATTAGCTCCACCTTGCGGAAATTCCGGATACTATTATTTTGCTAGCGGTATTTACCGGTAACTCGCGGTATTTACCGGTAGCTTGCGGTAGACTGCGTACAGCGTACCGGAAAATAATGCGGTATCGCCCGCGCATTTTGAATGGCTGCATCTGTAATTTCAAAACCTTGGACGGTATGCTTCAGGGACTCATTCATAGTATAATCTAAACAAAGCCCCGCTGGGTCTTGTCTCCTGACGTTCCACACACGCAAATCCCATGAAGTCAGATCCACAGATATACCGAAAGAGTAGCGCACATGGCAATGAACGGCAGTGAGTTTGTATACGGTATAAATATACTGTATATACAGTATGATACCATATGGTTTTAAGGCCACTACAATACTTTATGTGTGAAATATTTTTCATAATCAAAATTTAAAGATAAATTGCTGATTTCTCATTGCTGAAATTTGCTTAAGACAAAATACAGATTTTCTTAAAGTGGATGTAAACCTGAAAAAGACGCATCACATTCACAACAAGCTATAATAATGAACTCTTCAGTTTACAGAAAAATTCCCCCAGGGCCACACAACATTGTCCATGCACTTCTTGTGTCTAATTTCCAGGGAGTAACCCTATAACAAAAGGGAACAGAGCATCAGTCCTTGATTATGGTTAAACACTACATACCATGTCTTGTGGAGTTTCAGTGTTCGCTTTTCTGTAATTTGTTCAGAATCATGAAGTTCCATCAAGGTTTGGTACCAATAAACAAGGGAAACTTCACGGACTTGCTTGTGTGAGCTAAACCGTGCTCCAGAAAATAAAATAAAGTATATCACCTTCTGCAATGCTTCTAGTTTAGCAGAATTTGCCCAATAAGCACATTGTTTAATTGGGATGACACTACCCACATCTTTATCGCTGTACGACACAGGTTTGAGTTGGAGTGTCTGTTAATAAAACAGTGCTTTCCAATAAATTTAACTATGTCTTCTTTTTTCCTCTCCAGCTAAAAGAGAATAGAAAGTCAAATCAGTCAGGATCTTGGAGTTTAATAAGCGAGCGCTTTGATCTATAATATTTCGTATAACAAGACCATCCACATATAGACAGTGTACATTAGTAAACAACAGAGTAAGTCACTCACCCACTTAAAGGTGTAACACGTCTGTGTTCACTGTCATGGTACAGTTTCAACATATTGATAAACTGTTCTCTAGTTACTGGCATTTGTAAAAATAACCCTACTTCCATCCTTTGTTTAACTTAAAGAATTCTGTGAAGACATCCTTAATCATGAAACCATCACTTATTAGTTCATCCAGATACACACACTCAAGCGGGAGCCAGTTTTTCTAGAAACAACCTTCTAGTAAATCGTTGGGCCGCGCAGTACTGTACAGTACATTATATAGTTTAAAGTTTTAAAATTAAAGTTACATTGTTTGTTGATTACTGGTTGCTGAAATTTGAATTAAGACAAAATATACAGATGCAGCCATTCAAAGTGCGCGGTACAGACACCGCGGTACAGATACCGCAGGTATGATGACACGGGATACCGCGGTGCGTGATTGGTTGACCGACAGGGGCACTCGTGGTCCGTTGGTCTGTCGTAGAAAGACTTACTGTAAACGTCTTTACTGTGCCCGTTGTAGATATTGAATTTTACCACTGAAGGGAAATCTTAGTAGCTGAGCATAAAAAGAATAGGAGCATACTGTAACGCGTGTGAAGGCCATAAACGATATTAATTTTGGAACGTAAACATACAGTATATAGCTGGTCTTGGTACTTTAAAGAAAAAAATACACACCGGTATTCCATTTCTCCCTAAACATTGTAAGCTTCGAAGTCTTTAACTAACGTGATACCGGAGTCAACAAGCATACTTTTAGAATTTGATTAAAAGGGAATATAATATGGAATCGCGTATCTAAAGAATTTAATAACGGTATGATTATATCCGTGTACTGCGGCAGGGCTGTGTAGGGCTGTTTCACCTGCCTGATCATGCGAGCTCTCTTGTAGAGTACTGGTCTAGGTGCGTGACTACCAACTGGCAGGTTGTGTGTTCGAATCCAGCTGGTGCTGAACTTTTATTTTAACAAACATTTCTTCGAAAAAATAGGTAAGCGATATTATGGACAATCAGTTGACTTTTATATTTCAAAATATCGCAACATGATCGATATTTGCGATATTTTGAACATATCTTCCCTTCTGACAGC
This sequence comes from Atractosteus spatula, assembly GCF_055471065.1. NCBI lineage: Eukaryota > Metazoa > Chordata > Actinopteri > Semionotiformes > Lepisosteidae > Atractosteus > Atractosteus spatula. Next base: position 59,322,840 of record NC_142707.1, read on the forward strand.
GGTTCCTGCTTCTATTGTGTGTGTGTGTGCAACAGTAAATTTTTATAGAGAAATGGAGGCTGGACAGTATGCGTTACAATATAAACATTTATATTGATTTAAATCGTGTTCTGATTTAAATCGCAAACGCGTGTTTAATTATGTGTTTTTAATCATAATCAGGCTAATGCATTTCTACATTTTCTGTATGAACCAGCTTAGAGGTTCATACAGAAAGACAGCTTGTGTTTAAATTGAGTGTAAGGTAATTTATGCTTCTAAAGTCATGGTCAGTATTATTGTACTGTGCTGTACTGAGTCACATTATTTTATAGCGTTTTTATTGCGTTATTAAATCCGGTGGCGCTGTGTTAGTTTCCTGACTCACATTATTTAAACTACCACATTGATCATTCATCTCTAAATGAACTTTATTTTATATAGCGTTTTAAGCGATTAGGTAATTAGATTGCTCATAAACCTAATCGCTTTTTCTACATAAACACAGCGTGATTGCTCTCTGAAAATGCTTTTCCTTTATTTTTAAAGTAGGCTCAGATTTCAACTATAGATCGTATTATTATAAACTTTCTTGGAAAAATGTATTTTATGTAAACCATGTTTGCTATTAATTCATTTAGGGCTAAAATACGTTCATTGTCTTCCAATCGAGTCGAGTTGACATTGGAAGCCTGCCACACCCGGACTGTTAAACCAACGCATTAGCACGTCAAAGCCCATTGAGCCAGTATTGGCTTTAGTATCCCCCCCTTCTCCCCTCAATTCAATTCAATTCAAGGTGTTTTATTTGCATGACAGATGGGTACAAGCAGTGTTGGGTATGTATATTGTAACGCTTACGGCAGACAGGCACTGTGTAAGAGCCGGCGCACCAGAGAAGCGCACCGAGGGAGTGTCTGCATTTCTAACTTAGTTTTTAAAATTAGTCAAGCAATATGAAGCATCTCCTTTTACTTAGTGCCTGAGCATAAAAAGAATAGGAGCATACTGCAACGCGTGTGAAGGCCATAAACGATATTAATTTTGGAACATAAACATACAGTATATGGCTGGTCTTGGTACTTTAAAGAAAAAAATACACACCAGTATTCCATTTCTCCCTAAACATTTTAAGCATCGAAGTCTTTAACTAACACGATACCGGAGTCAACAAGCATACTTTTAGAATTTGATTAAAAAGGAATATAATATGGAATCGCGTATCTCAAGAAATTAATAACGATATAATTATATTCATGTTGCAAAAGAACTGCAACGGACATAAAAACTCCCTTGCTTTTAACAGAGCGTTCCATAATTTCTTACTACGAAAATGCCAGGTGAAAGGATTTGTAAACATATTTTGTTAAAGCAAGTCAGTTTTTTCCACAACACATAAAAGACATTTTTCCAAGAAAGTTTAGCCTTTGTCACTAATGAAACCACTAAATAAAGACATAAATATAGAAATCTTAAGATTTGTTCTATTTAATGTTGGTAGCAGGATGAACTGTCAGAGTGTATATTTTGTCGCAGAGTTGCTGCAAGATGTTAACAGTGAAAAAGGTATTTAGAAATGAGTTATTTCAAGATGAAAATTTTCAGAATAATTGCAAATCTAGCAGGATAGAGAAAGCACAGAAAACTGGCAGTTAGATTGATCAGATTAGTATGAAAAGTCATTTAGCAAAGGGAATTAGAAGAGTGACAAACTAGTATACTTTAGATCTTTTTTTCTGAACCAGGGACAATCTGATCATGTTTCCCTATAACAATAATAAAAAACTTTATTTGATATATCACCATTAAAGGTGGCATCTCAAAGCAATACAGTAGATGTAAAAACAGATAAAAGGACCACAGATTACAAAGTAAATGCATATAAGAAAGACAAGCAGTTAGAGGTGCTACCAAAATTAGAAAATGAAGCAGATACAGACACTAGGTCTTCTGAAAAGAAAGGTTCTGAGGTTAGATTTAAACTGGCCTTGGTGTGTGTGTGTTTGTGTCTGTCTGTCCTGTGATGGACTGGCGCTATGTCCAGGGTGTATTCTGCCTTGTGTCCGTCGCTTACTGGGATAGGCTCCAAATCCTCTGTACTGGATAAAGAGATTAGAAATGGATGGAAGTAAAGGCACTGTGTGGATGGAACTATACACAGTGTTAGAAACCCACTATGAAATGGCAGCATCTCACTGAGAATAAAACATTTTATACTGCTGGCTTAAGGAAACAGCCTTTCCACCTCTCTTGCACATCAGTATCCATACCTAGTTATTTAAACAAATTGCCTCTAATTATAAACATCTTAATATGCTGGCTCTGTGGATCCGCATCAGCTATGTTTGCCCATTCCTTCAATTCATGTGCATCCAACACACAGTTCAACGCTAGCAACTACACAAAATCTAAAATATGAGCTCTACTTGCCACTTACAGTACCAACAGTACCAGCTAACTTTAGTAGTGACATTTTCATGGTTCTTTTTAACAATAAAATTTACAACATCAGACTTCAGACACAATTAAACAGGCCTCAAAAAAGTCTGGTACAAACATTTTCAGCATGGAATAAACCGTTACTTTAATGGTATAAACCTTAAATGGATTCATATTCTCAATAAGATTTGGTGCTCAGTAACATGACTTAGAAAATGACAGAAGACATACGTATCATGCTTATCCTTCTATTTTTCATAATCGTAAACTCCTTAAGGCAGTTACATTTTCTCTGTTCTGACCTGGAGTTACAGAGAAATTTAAATTCTAATAAGAGATTTGTAATGAGGAAAGTCATACCAATCACTCATACAGTACCAGGATTTGCAATTACAATACAAATACTTTCTTTCTGTATGTGTTTATTTTGCAGTTTGAGTCTATGGCATTCCTTTGGGGGTCTATACTCCAAGGCATGACTTTTTTATGTATAAACATCAGTATTTACTGCTATTAATTACTGTACGATTTATAGTTGAAATCTGAGCCTAGATATAAAGTTAGATATAAAGTTAAAATCTCGACAAAGCAATGTAGGAAATACAGAGAAAATAAATCCTTTCTGACATCTAAAATCAGTTTCGATCAAGGTCTCTAAAACGAACAAGAAAAAGAAGATTTTCGGAGGGCAATCACGCTGTGTTTATATAGAATAAGTGATTTATGAGCAATCTAATTTCTTGTTCGTTTAAAACAGTGAAATGTCAGCTGTAAAAGATCGCACCAGAAACAGCACTCTCTCTGCCTGTCATAGACGTTCAGGAAAGGCTGAATGAAGTCATGTCAAGTACAATAATTCGGAGATCAATAATAACAGTTGTAGGACAGTATATAAGGAGGATAAGGATTTTGAAGTTGACTCGAAATCTGATAGGTAACCAGTGCAAGGACTTGAAAACAGGTGTAATGCATCCCTGATAGGATTCTTGCTGTCATATTCTGAACATATTGAAGATTGCTCAGTGTGGATTTAATTTCCCCAGTGAACAGGATGTGCATTTATTAATTCTAGAAAAAAAACTAGATTTCTCTAGTTCTTAGTTTCTCTAGTTCCCTTTAAAATAAACTATTATTCCACAATGCAGAGTATTACATGGCCAGTATTTACACATGATATTTGTGATTTAAAGAAATTAACACAAGCAGCTTTTGGAGATTTAAGTGTTGGCTGAGTTATTGCAGGATAAAAGACTAGAGATGTTGGCAAGAAGAAGATAGTTTGGGGAAAGCTGAGGAATACACTTATAACAAGAACACTTCCTAATGGGGTTAGGCATACTTTTGATGAAGATGATGAAGTTAACAGACTATATGTTTACATAGATACTGAAATAAGGATTGTATTTTAGATTATGTGTAGTTGCTGGCATTGAACTGTGTGTTGGATGCACATGAATTGAAGGAATGGGCAAACATAGCTGATGCGGATCCACAGAGCCAGCATATTAAGATGTTTATAATTAGAGGCAAGTTGTTTAAATAACTAGGTATGGATACTGATGTGCAAGAGAGGTGGAAAGGCTGTTTCCTTAAGCCAGCAGTATAAAATATTTTATTCTCAGTGAGATGCTGCCATTTCATAGTGGGTTTCTAACACTGTGTATAGTTCCATCCACACAGTGCCTTTACTTCCATTTCTAATCTCTTTATCCAGTACAGAGGATTTGGAGCCTATCCCAGTAAGCAACGGACACAAGGCAGAATACACCCTGGACATAGCGCCAGTCCATGACAGGACAGACAGACACAAACACACACACACCAGGGCCAGTTTTCCCATAAACCAATTAACTTACCAGTATGTTTTGGAGTGCGAGAGGGAGTCATATCACACATATGGAGAAAAACCATGTAACCCAGAGAGAACATGTAAACCCCACACACACAGGATGGCAGGAATTGAACCTAGGACCCCAGTGCTGCAAGATAGCAATGCTAACCACTTTGCCACCATTATAAATGGATGGATATCTTACAGTAGTTATCTTTCTAGTTCACAGGTTTGCATGCATAATTTAATTTTGAAAGCCACTGAGACATCAGGTACTACTGTTGTATTTATGAAAAAGAAACAAAACAAAAAACATACTAACAACTGTGCCATCCTACTCCTTAGCTAATACATTTTATTATTCATAAACAGTTAACATTGTTAGCAAAATATTTTGAATTATATTTAACCCTATTTTTTCTTTAGTTTTGTATTTAACTTATTATATGATAGTCAGACTTAATGTATATTTGAACAATGAAAATATATTTTTACAAGATTTTACATTAAGCACTTAAAATTAATATGGTTAATAATAGTAAACTGTAACATGCTGTAACAAGATCGGTTAAACTGCGAAGAAAATGCTTTCAGAGAAAATGTTTCAGGTGTGAAGAACATAGATCTCCAATGCAATTTCAACCACACCTGTTCCCACACACCCTGCCCCCACTACCATTAGAATATACACAAAGCACTCAAATCTTTCGAGCTAATGATCAGGTGACCCGAGAGAGAGCGAGAGAAACACCAAGGGGTGCGGAACCAGGGAACTATTTACATGGAAAACGGGCGATCTCCCCAGACTGTCCGCCCGTTTCACTGTTACCTGGATACCTCTTTATTTAGAACTCACAAACACTGATTTTTAGTTTAGAAGGATTCAAGTAGGGTTTTAGATGAAAGGCAGCGACCTTAATCAAGCCCAAATCACAATTGAACCCATTCAGAGCCTACATTACATTTTAGCGTTTCATTCTGAGCAGAAGACCCTCACACCTGAAGAAGGGGGAGGTGTTTTTCGCTGGAAATCTCGTCTGCTTCTACTTTACAACCGGAGTGCTGGCTGTGACGAATTAAACCGGTATTACAGGTTTCAATCACAGACCATGTGACATGGGAGTCAGGAAACTAACAGCACAGTCCCAGCACGAAACGAAACTAAAACGCATACCGTTTCGCGCTTCTTATTAGTTGCTCAAAAGTAATTTGACCGTATGAAATGCATAATATAAACCTAGAAACATATACGTGAGCAGTACTTAAGCACTGTAGTATCGGTGTTAAGACATACCTCTCAAATACTGTAAATCAAGTTAAAAATATCTCAAGACAGATTCTGGTCATAATGAAACCATGTTTCGTGTATGTTTTCTTTAAAGTACCGAGACCAGCCATATACTGTATGTTTATGTTCCAAAATTAATATCGTTTATGGCCTTCACACGCGTTGCAGTATGCTCCTATTCTTTTTATGCTCAGCTACTAAGATTTCCCTTCAGTGGTAAAATTAGATATGAATAGTCAATACTTAAACGGGCACAGTTAAGACATTAAATATACATATACATACTGTATACAGTACAGTTTGCATACGGTAATATGTTTATGTTCCTAAATCAATCTCTTTTATGAGCATGTGTAAGGCAAGGTGAATCGATTCTCAAAAATTACTGTACTTTGCATGATTGGAAAAAAATACGTGATTGCGAAATGCTGTGGTGTTACTTTTACAAAGACGGTCAATGAAAAAAAGAATGTGGACCAGGGCAATACTTTGAGTTTACAGCTTGTCCAAGGTCATTTATTATTAATACTATTATTAATATCTTCGTTGAAGACTTTGATGGCTACAGCTCAAACATGAGAGGTTGAGCTTTATTAGCTCCACCTTGCGGAAATTCCGGATACTATTATTTTGCTAGCAGTATTTACCGGTAACTTGCGGTATTTACCGGTAACTTGCGGTAGACTGCGTACAGCATACCGGAAAATAATGCGGTATCGCCCGCGCATTTTGAATGGCTGCATCTGTAGATTTTATCAATGCAGATTTAAACCTAAAAGAGGCACTTCGTGTTTGCAACACGCTATAATAATAAACTATTTTTATACATCCGGCTATGTAAGAAGCAAGCCACATATAACACTCTGATCGGGCTTTGAACTGCCTGGGTGCAGCGCTCCACATTACTGTCCATGAGCGTTTCATTGTCCATTACCATTGTCCAAAAAAGACAAAAAAAGGGTTTTAAAAAACTAATGTCAATTTTTTTACAAAGAATACTAAATATTCAACATATGTAGAATACTACATATTCTTAGAAAAGGATAAAACATTACAGATTTTTATGAAGTACAGTATATAAACTTTATATTGTAAGAACAAGCATGTTAAAACTTTTCCAAAATACCCACCATAATTTACCCAGTTTAAGACTTTGATGTTTAAAATATTTATGAAAATGTGGAATACTGTCGTATACTTTTTACATTTAGCTACCACTGCCATCTGCATGTGCATTAGGTATATACTACGTTATACTTCTGTTTTTATTTTCCGCTACTTAAAATGTACCTTTAGATTTTCTTCATGAGGATGTAAACCTAAAAGAGGCACAAGATACAATATAATAATAAACTCTTATTATATACCCAACTAAGTATTTTTGTTTTTTTATAAAATAGAGTTAGCTTTTAATTAATTTAATACTTAATATTCGGATACACAGTTTAAAATTAATAAGTTTAAACAGCATATAACTTCTATAATTGGAAAAAGATTATATAAAGGGGTTCAACATTGACTGGATTCGAAACCAGGCATTTTCAGGCAATAGCCCTAATGCTTCCAGATGCCACGTTAAGCATTCACTGTGCCACATGGTGGTTATACAAAATAGTGCAGTCTAAAAACAGAGTTTTTAAAAAAATGGTCGAGTTACAGCACAGTGGAGCATGCGTACCTCAAAGTGATGCATTATTCGGCATGCATTCTGAATGGCTGGATCTGTACATAGATCAGCCACTTCACAAGGTCCTGGATACCCTTGTAATGCTGATTTTGGCTGTTCTCTAAACCATTTTTATGGATTGTCATATCCAAAGTCCTAACCTGATCGAAAGAAACATAGGTAATAAAGTACTTACACTACAATATTAACAGTATCAGAAACATGACATTTCTAACCCATTAGTAGACAATTATGATGTTATTTGAACCACACAGAATGATGCATGTACAGGTTTTTAACTTAAAAGCCAGCAGCCATATCACCCTGCAACTCACAACTGGCAACTCACTGAAGCTAAGCAGGTGTGAGCCTGGTCAGTACCTGGATGGGAGACCTCCTGGGAAAAACTAAGGTTGCTGCTGGAAGAGGTGTTAGTGGGGCCAGCAGGGGGTGCTAACCCTGCGGTCTGTGTGGGTCCTAATGCCGTCAGTATAGTGACGGGGAGCTATACTGTAAACAGGTGCCATCCTTTGGATGAGATGTAAAACCGAGGTCCTGACTCTCTGTGGTCATTAAAAAGCCCAGGGTGTTTCTCGAAAAGAGTAGGGGTGTAACCCTGGCGTCCTGGCCAAATTTCCCATGGGCCCTTACCAATCATGGCCTCCTAATAATCCCCATCATTACTCTGCTCTCCTCCCCACTGATAGCTGATGTGTGGTGCACTATGGCTGCTGTCGCATCATCCTGGCGGATGTTGCACATTGGTGGAGGGGAATCCCCAATACCTGTAAAGCGCTTTGAGTGGAGTGTCCAGAAAAGCGCTATATAAGTGTAAGCAATTATTAATTATAATTAATAATATAATTATAATTAAGGTTAGATAAGTTGTTAGAGTAAAATAAAGAGAAAAAAAAATCAAATATTGACTGCATAATTATTCAGTCTCAATATTTAGTGGAAGCATTTTTTTGGCAGAAATGAGAATCACAAGTTTTTTTGTATAAGTCTCTACCAATTTTGCACACCACCATGGTTCAATTTTTTGCCCATTTCTCTTACTTACGGACAGCTCAAATCTTTGCACAGATTCTAAAAAATATTAAAATTGTGGCTTTGATTGGGCCATTGAAGAACATTCACTTTATTCATCTTAAGCCCCTTTAGTGTAGCTATGACTTTGTCAAAAGTTGAATTTTTTATTCTAGTTTTAGACTTAGCAGCTTTTCTTCCATTATTTAGCAATTTTCTAGATTTGCCCATTATTTTTGGACAAGCATTCCAAACCCTGTTGATGAGAAACAGAACTAGAACATAATGCTGTCACCACAGAGAGGCGCTATTGACCTCATTGTGGCATCCTTTATCAGTGTCCTTGCCCAGCTGCTCTGTTTGGAGGAGCAGCCTGATATCAGCAGTGTCTGATATGGTGGTATGATACAGTATGTCTTCAATTTCTTAATAATCAGCTTCACCATAGTCAAAGGGATTGTCAGTGTCTTTGAAATGTTTTTATACCCTTCTCTTGGTCTGTGCCTTTCTACAATTTTATCCCTGATTTGTTTTGAAAGCTCCTTAGTCTTCATAGTTGAATCTTTGCTTGAAATTCAATACCTGACTGAGGGGGCTTACAGGGAGTATTTATTATGAAATCGTGTGAACCACTATTACTGCACACATACAGAGGCCACTCAACTAATGTCGTATCTCTTAATTTTGTGCACATGCATTAATTAGGTTTGCCACTACAAAAGGTTTAAATACTTATGCAATCATGATTTTTACTTTGATGTTATTTGTCCATTTCCCTTTTTCTTTTTGGTTTTTGCATTGAAAAATTGTGGTGGTGTATATAACAAAATATAGATAAAAACTTAAAATTTTAATCAAAGAATGTTAAGATAAGATTGAATAATGCATTAGAAAGGCCTAATTTAGAATATTGTGTACAACTTTGGTCACAGTGTTACAGAAAAGATAATGTTGCTCTAGAATCACTGCAGATAAATGCAACAATATACAGCACATTCAAAGGCTTAAGGGAATTTCCAACACTGACAGACTGAAGGAATAGAAACTTTTAGCCTTGACCACAGGAGATTACAAGGGGACCTGAAACAAGTACTCAAAAATCTTCAAAGGCATTGACAAAATCAACAGCAGATGTATACAGACTGAATAGTGAAACATGAACCAGAGCACATAGGTGAAAAATACATTGAACTGAATTTTAATGAAGCACACTTCTTTATCCCCAAGGGCTGTGGGTGTGAGAAAGAAACTACAATGTTGTTGAAGCCAGTGTCCTAGCTTCTCTCAAGGAATGGCTGGATGAGATACTTGGATCAATCAACAATTGATTACCTTAAGGACTAGATGAACTGAATGCTCTCCTCTCATGTATAACCTTTCTTATATTCTTACATACTTGGTAAATGTCAGTTTACACTTTTTGACCTACAATTTTGATTATACAGTACTTACAATGTAAATTATCCAGGGAAGGAAAAACTGTAACACATTTCAACAACCCTTCAACAGTTGTGTTAGTAACTGAACTAACTGAATAGCAAGCACATTGCTTGGCTTTTATGTAATATACAGTATATATACTGTATAGAGTGCTTCAGGCTCAGAAAAAATACAAGGACTCAAGAGCATAAATGGAATTTAAGGGGAAGATCATTTAGGACCATATCCAACATGAAGAGTTACATTACCCTGCCGTGTTCCTAAAGCCTATTTTCTTTGATCCTTTAAGGAACTGTTTTATTAGATTTGAGGTCAATACACTATGAAAAACAAAAAAAAATTCAAATCAAATCACTTTCGCTGTAACCCTTTACTTATACTTTCATACTTTAAGTTTTTGTCCCTGACATTAAACAGTACAGCGAATATTCAATGTCCTACATGGTTAAATGAATAAAAAATATAATGATGAGGTTTTTCTCACAGATAGAACTACAAAAAGGTGATTTGTACATTTTAGTCAAAAGTTGCTCCATCTGCTATGTGAACTTGCATGGCATTCAGAGATTTACTGTTACATCAGATCAATACAGATTGATTGGGAAATTCTGTAATACCATTTTAGTAAATTGTGTAATATCAGCGTGTTTGTAATATTTTGATGTCTATCTTATAAGTGACCCATGTAAATATCTGACAGTCTCCCAAATTCTACCAAAGAGATCTGTTTGTTTAAATTCTCACTTAGAGATTTAAAAATGTCTTGAGGCAAATGTTCAAAGAGTCACAAGTACACATGTACAACAAAGTACTTTCTTTCAGCTAAAACATTTTTGTGTGTGACAGGGGATTACTGCTCAGTTTTATTTGTATTTTGTAATGAAATATAAAATACGAGAGAGATGACAACACCCAAGTTCAATCAGCCTCAGCTGTAAAAAAATATTCTAAATACTACATGAAAGTTCCTTCTCTCCCTCACATTTGAATTTTTCATCCCTCCTCCTCTCCATCTGTACCTTTGCAACAACTGCTTGGTCACTCTTTACCCTTTATGGGGATCCTATGATCCTTGGCTATGAAGATGGCCCTCAGCCAAGAGGGTTGAGCCAGATTTATTGTGACTAAAACACACGATAAACCTTTCAATACGCTTAATTATCGGATGTTGTTATTTCCAGTGAACAGGTTATTATTGTGAATGTGCCTATATTCTTTTACAACATGATCTGTAAAAAAATATAAAATTATTTTAAAAAAAGTCCTGGTGGAAATTCAGCATCTAAGGTCATTGGTTTTAATTTATCACTGTTTACCATACTGTATAGTGAAAGGTCTCTTACCAACGCTGAGTCTATTGTTGATCAGTATCATCCTCCTTATCACTTGTTTCTGCTTTTACCATCTGGCAAGTGTTATAAATCAATATAAACTAACAACAGTCATTTCTGAAACAGATTTCATCCATCTGTTATATGAATGTTGCCATGCTAGTGCTTGTTAAATGCTTGAAATGTCTGAATTGTGCAGTACAATGTAAATCTTGTAAATGAATGGTAGTGCGCAATATTATAGCAACTGACGCAAAGTATCTGCATCTGTATGTAAAAACTAATGATGTGTCCATCATGATCAGAATTCACCTCTTAAGCCTTTGTCACACTACAGGACTCGACACAACTTCTAGTCGGAGAGCATGTCAAATTTAACAGGTGCAGAACTGTTGACTGTGAATCTCTTGTATTGACTCTAATTCTGGTAGTTTTGGATTGAATCTACGCTCAGTCTATTTTGGTCTAGACTGAAGAGGTTTAGCTCTTTTAATCTGTCCAGATACAGGTATGACAATGACCTAAGTAAAGGGATCATTCTTGTTGATCTTCTTTGAACTATAAAGATATACTGTATTTTTGTGAATATAAAACTGAAAACAATATCCTGAATTAGGTCTCAGTAGTGTGTTGTAAGGCTTGAATATAATGCCTTTTGATTTAAAGTCAACATTTTTGCATCATACCTAAACATTTTCTTAAAATTATAACAAGCTGGTATAGTAGTGGCTACATCACTGCCATCACATTAGGAGTAGCAAACAGCTGTTTGACAGTTTTTCTCTGTCTCTCGACATCACTATCAGTCTTTTCTTTGGGTATTAACAAGAGGTATGGAATAGAGAAATGAAGTTTGATTGCTTTCTCTTTTAATGGCTTACACCAAACTTCAGTGAGGCACTCTATCCCTTCAAATTCCAACAGAGAACCCATACACTCATGCACCTATACACAAGCATGCATGCACATGCCTGTACACAAATACCAAAATTGACAAACTACAGCATAAGAGTTCTTCATGTTGCAGGGTCACTACAATATGGATGCAGTTTAAAATATCACATGATAAACACTTGCTACTGTATATTCACACGTAATGAGCTGTGAAGATGCTATTTATCACATTCTATTATATCCAAATTCCTGCTATCTAGTGAAAAAGGCCCATTATTACATTTGGCATTTAAAACCACAGATTGATTAATCCTGGAAACATTCTTGTTTCTGAGAGTGATAATGTATGAACTCCAATTACAGCAACAAAATTAGTTTCCTTTTTAGCTTTTTCTCCTCCAATACACTTCTTAACCATTAACAGTGCAAAATCATTCTGTAAATACAGTATATTCCAAAATGTGTACAAATACACAAATGTGTCTCTATGTATCTCCCACTGAGCCCCCACCTCTTGGCTGTAGCTTTCTCTCTCTTATGGAGCACCAACACTGTGAAAATTTATCTCCCTTATGGTAGCAGCTATTGGCTCACCTCATATTCCTCATGTCAGCTTACAAGCACTGGCACATGTGCTCTGCACTACAAATGTGTATTCACATATCAAATATGTATTTGTACATAATAATTATAATAGCTTATACTTATATAGCACTTTTCTGGACACTCCACTCAAAGCACTTTACAGGTAACGGGGACTCCCCTCCACCACCACCACCAATGTGCAGCATCCACCTGGATGATGCGACGGCAGCCATAGTGCACCAGAACGCTCACCACACATCAGCTATCAGTGGGGAGGAGAACAGAGTAATGAAGGGATTATTAGGAGGCCATGAGTGGTAATTGCCAATAGGAAATTTGGCCAGGACGCCTTTTCGAGAGACACCCTGGGATTTTTAATGACCACAGAGAGTCAGGACCTCAGTTTTACATCTCATCCAAAGGACAGCACCTGTTTACAGTATAGTGTCCCCATCACTATACTGGGGCATTAGGACCCACATGGACCAGAGGGTGAGCACCCCCTGCTAGCCCCACTAACATCTCTTCCAGCAGCAACCTTAGTTTTTCCCAGGAAGTCTCCCATCCAGGTACTGGCCAGGCTCACACCTGCTTAACTTCAGTGGATTGCCCGTTGTGAGTTGCAGGGTGATATGGCTGCTTTACAAATCATTAGGCTTTGTATTGTGACTTGCAGTGAGCCAAGGTATTTTCTCAAAAATGCCACTAAGTGAAAGAGTTTTCGGTGAATATTCCAAAAATTAACAGCATAGTACTTAATATTTTCCAACACATTCAACAAATGTAAAAAAAGTTTTCAAAATAATTTAAATTTCAATTTGTGCATTTAGAAAAATACGTTTTAATTCAAAGATTTGTCTTCCATGTTTGAAAATAAAATTGTTTTCCTTCTTGTTGAGACTTGTGTATGTCTTATTTAATGTACCACATATGTGAATAGTCCCTGAAGATAATTGATATTCTGTATGAGGCCACATGGTGTGGCACTTACTAGGGGCATTGATCCAGCCAGATCCACAGCAACAGACATACAGTACCTGTTACAGACAGTTTGGGAAACCTTTCACAACTTTTTTCCTGTTTCTACACACTCTCCCCTAGAGAGTGTGTTGTAAGTGTTGTAAAGTTCCCCCTCATTGGGAAAATTCTAGGACAAAAGGTGAACAATGCTTCTGCTTCACCATTGAAGACTCCATACAGCTTTCTCCCTCTTGCACCGTGTAAGTGAGAACCTATCTGAGAAACTCTGAGCCCTTCACTTGTACTATCCCAGGCTCAGATATTTGTTTGCACAGTACATGAGCCCCGATGACATGATATAATCCCTGGTCCTATTGCTCTCACGCCTCAGTCTTAATTATCACAACCTCCTCCAAAGTCATACTTAGTGGCCCAATAAAAATCACTCAGCTTTTTGCTCACAGTATCCCAGGCTCAGCGAACCAAACGTCTCTGGTACTTTTACGATTGACACTGCACATACCTGTATCCCTCTAACCCCTTACTCGCAGACTCTGGGCAATAGAACATAAACAATTTCCTCTCACACTAGTTTCTTTGGGGTAGTGGCAGTGGAATCTCCTCACTTGGTCATTCCCCGTTTGGCTGGAAATTCTCTACCACCCTCTTTACCTCACCGTTGGCCCAAATCAGCAACAACTGAGGCTGCTGCTATTGTGGATCCTACTCCTGCTCCTGCTCCTTGTTGTCACATACAGAACCTATTCCTGCTCCTTGATGTTTCTCCCACTGAGTCCCCTCCTCTTGGCTGTAGATTTCTCTCTCTTATGGAGCACCAACAGTCTTTTGTGAAAATGTATCTCTCTTATGGTGCAGCTATTGGTTCACCTCATATTCCTCATGTCAGTTTACAAGCACTGGCACATGCACTCTGCAGCACCAGCTGTCTCACACACTCATGAACACACTGGTTTACTTATATTCTGCCAGTCCATCTCTCAGATAACTCAGCTGGCACCTCAACCTTCCACCCTCAGGCTATGGCCACTAGCAGTTGTCGTCACACCTCCCTCATGTCACCACTACCTTCACACACGTATCTCTAACTAACACCTACTGGAGCACCTCACTCATGCCCGGTCCACTGTGCTTCCACACATGCATTGCTGTCGGCCCTCAAGCTTCCACAACATGCCTACACTCCAGTACTAACACCACCAAAGGTCAGCAGCTTGACACTCTTTTACTACTCAGGGCTTCATGTATTGAACTGAGACCCTCTGGCAGCACACCTGGTCTCTGGACTTCACTCACATAGAGTCCTTTTGCTCACACTACATAACCCAACAGACTTTCATTCACTCAGGCATGACAAATAGCTAGAGAGGCCTTGCAGTCAAACAGCCTGTACCATCGGCATGCCTCTGGAGTAGGATGTTGTTAAGTGCTAGTGGATGGATCCCCTCCTAGGTTTTACAATACTCCCCTTCTGGGAGAAACAGCAGTCTGCGGACTTCTTGCACAAAACAACACTCATGCAGCCGCCAGCCTTCTGCTGAATAAGGTCTTTCTCATATAAACAACAGAAAGATGCAGTCTGTGTAGCTCGCTGCCTTTCTCACACATACTGTAACAATACAGAGCCTGCTCCTTCACCGCACAGATAGGCTCACTCACCGCGGAGATCAGCAGTGCCTTATGCACTGCTGCGGCAAAAACACTCCCCTGCACTCTCATAGCTGTAGCATGGTCAGTCTTATTGCCTTGGGTCCACATGGGTCAGGCGGACAATTCACACACGTCAATTGCTTTGGCTCGGCCAGATCTATAGCCTCTCCCTGCATATGCCTGGCAAAATACTCTCAATGCAAACACTAGCATACTGCTAGAGAGATGCACTCTTGCTTCTTTTTCTGTGCTAAGCCTGCTAGATCAGACTGCTAGTTCTTAGAGTCTCTCAGACTGTAAGGATGTAAGTGGTCTGTCACTGCTTACGTTACAGCAGGTGATTTGTGGGCGGTGTTATTTGCGACATTGCCCACAGCTGTAGCTCATTGAATCACATACTTCCTATAGCAGGAGTCACTTAATGTATATACGATCACTTACTGTAGGTCACTTTTCAGGGATTCATCAGGCATTACAGTTGTTATTTAAACAAACTCATAAAGAATGCTTGATAAGTGGAGGAGGGAATAAACAGAGACATGGTAGTTTGCAAAGAGATTATTTTTTTACTGAGGTTCATGAGTGAGGTTCATATGTTTAAAAATTGGTGTAATGACCAGCCTGAACTGACTCACATCCTGCTGTTGCCCATGACTACAGCGACATTCCCACAAACACCCAACATGTCATTCAAACTAGGTCAGGATGTCTTTCAATTAAGCCTTCAATTTTTCATGTAGGGTCTCGATCTAGTTCCCAATCACACTAATTCTTTCTTAGTTTAAGTTTTCTTTATTAAGTCTTGAGAACGCAGAATCTTTGCTCCATCATTAGAGCTAAGCTCTATGAACTTAGAGATTGCAGCCCTTACTCGTCTGAGTTATAACCCTATTATCTTCCTATCTTTAATCTCTGATTTTATGACCCAGAATTATTTTAATTAAGAAATCAACCTGTTACTGTCTCCCCCTGGACACTTCGATAACAGCTGAAAGTGCACTGAGTCCTGTACCTGGGCTTTGACTACATCTCATGTTGTAGAACCGTCTCCAACCTCCTGCAGCATTACAAAATGAAATTTATTTTGCTTCTGCTCTTACACAACAATAACAGTGAAAATCACAATCATGCTTGTTTCTCATTATCAAAAAAAGTGAAAATAGACTTATACTGTAGCATTTTGGAATGAAACTTATTGCATCCTACGTGGGCACACAAAACATGTAACCAAAGTAGTCCTTGGGTCTTGAGGGTTAATGACACCTAACACCTTTAGTTAAATGCAGTTCACAGACTAAACTGAAGAAGCAAGCTGACAACTGAGATATGAAATGCTTTCTCTTCATGCAGCTTCAGATTTTTCACAACCTTAGATCATTATGGATGTGGGTTGCCTTACAGGAAAAAAGAGTAGAGAGGCAGAGATAGGTTTATCAGGCAGGTTCCAGACCTGGCTGGGCTTATGTGTTCAAAATAAAAGGAATAAATAAATGATTTCTTTAGTTGAGGCAATTTCTTTGCAAATATTTTCTATTGCTTTGACATTAGTTTTATATCCAGTGCCTTACAAAAAAACTCAAACTCTGGGTTCCCCTTTTGGTGAAATTACAAAATGAATCATATACTTTATTAAACTTCATGTTTTATTCAAAACCTAAATGCTCATAATGAAAATTTCTAAGGGTGCAGTAAGTTACAGTAAATGTCAGCAAATGCCAAAGATAAAAACTAAAATATATTTATAGCATAATTATTCAGACCCCATGAAACCAATATTAGGTGTAAGCACCTATAGTATGGCAGCAATTAGAGTCTTAAGTGTTTAAGGATGTGGGTAAACCTTTACAAATGTTCCCCAACAAGTTTTGGTGTAAGTTTTGTCCATTCTTCTTGGCAGATTTGCTCAAGCTTTCAGAGTTTGCTTGGGGATTTATTACAGACAGCAGTTTTCAAATCTTTCCAAAGATTCTCAGCAGAATTCAAGGAATAACTTTGACCTTCTCATTCCTAAGCCACTCCAATGTAGCTGTGGCCTTGTGTTTTGGCTCGTTCTCCTGCTAAAGGTGAAACTCTGAAAGCTGAAAGATCTTTAGACAAAATGTTTTGCCACATGTTTGCAGCATCACTTACTGCCTTGTTGCAGACATAAAACAGAATCTGAGCAGTTTTGTTTTTCAGTAATGTTTCACTTCTTGCCAGTTTGGAGCATAATATATGCCAGCTTTTGCTTAAGGACATTTTCTTGTATCTCAGCCACTATACTTAGTAGCTCTTATAAAGTCGCTATCGGCCTCAGTCATCTCTAACCAGTTTCCTCCTGGCCCATTTTGTCCTGATCCACGCAGTGTTTGGGTGATGTGATGTGCCTACCACATCTTAATGATTGACGTCCCTGTGGTCAAAGCGGTAGTCAGTGTCTTTGAAATGTTTTTTACCCTTCTCTTGACACATGCCTTTTTACAGCTTTATTCCTAAATTGTTTTGAAAGCTCCTTAGTTTGAAGGATTGAAACTTTGCTTCAAATTCACTATTTGACTGAAGGGCCTTAGACAGACATATTTATTATGAAATGATGTGAATTACTAAATGTACACCGATAGGGGCCACTCAACTGATTCTGTGGTTTGGTAAAGTAATTGTGTATAACTATATTAAGTTAGGTTTGCCACAGCAAAGGGCTTAAATCATTATACAGTCATCCATTAATCAATTTTTAACTGCTTCAAACAATTCCGGGTCGTGGGGGATCATGAGCACGTGGATGCAGCGGGTCACAAATCTCATGTGGACTAGGTCAGATCACTTATCAATTAGGCCTAATATCTTTCAATCAGGTGGTCAAATCACTGGGCGATTATCCCATTAAACAGAATATACAAGGCATGATTTTCTCCTTGGGACAGGTATAGGTTTATTCCATGTTGAGAAGAAAAGAGACACAATGTTTCAGCTGTTGAACTTTCTTCAGGTCTGTGATGATACAGGTGATGATTATCTCCTTCATCGGCACTTGTACGTTAGAGCTACCGTGTTAGCTTCTGCTTATGCAGTTTCTTTTCTGCAGGACTGAGTTAAACTATCTGGTTAATTAAAGGTGAATCTACCACTCTCCACTATTTTTGGACACACTACCACAATATTAAATCTTAATCGGCCTCATTGCCTGCTCTTACTGTAGTTGCTCGCTTCCTGCTAACTGCTCATTTCTCTGGGATCTCTTAGAGCCCTGTACTTGGGTCTCAACCTGTCACCTGCTGAAGCTCTGTATCCAGAGCCTGCATTGTAACAGCTCCATTTTAAATTGGCCTGCATTATTACTTCATAATCTCTCATTATCCTCGCTCCCACTGAGCCTTTTCGAAGACACCTGAGGTTCTTCTGTGAACCTGTGCTTGGAGCTCAGCTTGTCTTTTGCCACTGCCCTGAAACCTCAGGGACCGCAGCATAACAATGAGCTACTGTAAATACACAGTTAATCAAATTCTCCAATGCATTGATGAGGAATGCATGGGTCAAAAAAACAAAACAGACGTATGGCTGATTATTCTTTTTTTTGTTGTTGTTGTTTGTCTATGACCATTGATGGCAATTCGTTAATTGTGGCTTGCTGAATTTATGTGATTAAAAATTAAGGATGAAATGGCATGAAGAAGAGGTTACTGAACTAGATCTCTGTTTTCTACTCTCCACTCTCCAATGCCTCCCACTGGGAATTGAGAAAAAAAATCTTCAGTCTTAACAAATTCCAGTACCCATTAGATTCAATGTAGTCTGCTCATATTTTATTTAGAAAGGAAGGATAGTAACTGTCATTGCTCACTTTCACAATAAAGTATATTAGTCAAGCATTTGTCAAATGGAAATTGTAATATTAACAAAAGGTGCAGACTGGTAATGAAAAACTCTTCCCCATTAATTTGACTGTGAAATCATGACACCAAACATTTAATTTTCTCTTTTGATTTTTTTCTTCAGTGATCTCTATATTAATTAGGCCTTGAGGAAAGCTACTTATCATGCATTAGCACAATGACTAAAAGGCAGGATGATTAATTATCTTTGAAAATAAAAAAATGAGTTTTTTTACTTTGAAAACTGACAATTCCTAATTTAATTTTACATCACAGTCAGACATATTATGGTGGTAAGAAAAAGCAAAATTATGTTTCCAATAAAGCACTAAATGACCAGGGACTGAGTCATTTCCGCTGACAAAGTACATTGATATCTAAACTGTTTTTAAAGTTATATGCCTTTGTAGAGCTTTTTACATTTTGTACTCAAAGAATCAAAGTGCATTCAACTCTTTGCATCTGTCATTATCATTATGATAAGGATATTTCTGTGAGATCAAGAATTTCACCTCTTCTTCACAAAAATAAATTATATGACATTAAAGCTTCTTACAAATGAGTGCAGTGCTTTTATATTTTGTAAGTTAATAAATTTTTTATTCTTCCTCCAGCTTTTATGAGGCAAATTGCTAGTTACCACACAATAAAAGCAATTCCATTTCCAGTTATACTGCAGTAAATTCCTCTTTGGTTCATAATTTTAACAAGGTCAACTGCTCTCACAATTTAGAAATATCCATCAATACCATGCATCAGTAAGGTCAAGGAAACATGTTGTGTTTGTACTATGTATGGAGGTGTTGCTTATGTATCTAACAACAAAAACCATACCAAAAACTAAGACATTTTACAAATAAGATGAGACAACTAGCTCATTTGATTATTAGCAGCTAACTTTAATAAAAAAATCTGAATTATATTTATATTATAATTGAAGAGATGTTTTAATGTTCCTTCTTTTTAATAGGTATTAGTAAAAACATCACTATAGGTAAGTGCATTCAAAACTGAGGAAAGGAGGTCCTTTTTTATACATAGAGATGTGAAAGTCTGAAACAAGCTATCCAGTCATTGTTGAAACTGATGCCATTTTTTCTTTAAAGAAAATTTGGCTTTGTTTTTTTATCAGTTTTGAAATTGTGCTGCATCATGAGTCATGTTTACCACATTACATTACAGTAAAGCAGCATATGATATTGATACCATCATGAAGCAAGATTCTTCAGTGACATTTGCCTTATCATTGCAAAAGGTAATCGAATTACTTGGACTCAGCTTTTCCTGTACCACTGTTTGTGGCACAGGTGTGTAAATGTTGTGAAAAAAATAGTGTGCAATGATATCTATCACAGATTGATTTCTAAGATTGTCCATAATAGCCTCCCAAAACCTAATGTGACTGCCATAAAAAGTCTGAATGAATATTTAATGTTATTTCCCGTGTATGCTTTAACATTGCCAAAATTAGATATAGACACCAAAACAATTCACCCTTTGCCAAAATGAATTTAAATGTACAAATTGATGTAATTGAGCCCGGTGATGTTCACTTTTCTATTATAGGAGTGGCTGCATTGGCTACCTTGCATTATTGCATTAATTTGCTATAATTAGGTTTGTGGGTCTTCTGTGATAATTACAGTAAGTGTTGAAAATAACTTTGTTTTGCTATGAATGCTTTTAAAGGCATGGTAGAGTAGTGGCTAGCATTACTGGGGCCCTGGGTTAAATTCTGGACCTGTAGTTCTATCTGTGTAACAATTGACTGTGGTGTGGTTGTGTATGTTGTGTGCCTTGTGATGGACTGGCATCCTGTCCAGGGTGTACCCTACCTGGTGCCCACTGCTTGACAGGATAGGCTCCAGCACCCCTGTGACCTTGAATTGGATGAAGTGGTTAGAAAATTGCTGGGTTCATGTTTTTGTTTTAGTTTACTGAACCTTGTCAAGGAAAGTATGTTTGAATTTCCTTCTCTGAATGCTTCACCACATTATAACCATGCATTTTACATACATTAAACCAGAGCTCTGTTATTGCTTACACATTTCTCATTGTATCTCACTGGCATTAAGACATTACATTGTTATTGAAGTTACAAGAGCCTTAAAATTCATGAAGTCACAAATCTTATCTTATACCCTGCATCTGGCACAGCTCTCATCCTGTCTCCTCTCTTTTACACAATGGCATAGATTTTCATTCAATAAAACACCAATTCCTAATGCAGATCCTTTTCTTTTGCCTGTGTAAGAGAAGTTTAGAAAAGTTGTATGTACAGTATACTGCATTTGGAAGAAATATCTTGCTGAGTCTGAGTTGCTCTCAATTGAACATTCAAGGATGATAGCCAGTTTTGGGAATTTACCTCCAGCATCCTAAAAAGAATAAAGTGTTTGTCCTCTACAATAACTAATTGCATTTGCAGCTGTAGCTGCTGCTGTGAGGAGGTGATCCCATGTACAGTCACTTCTGAGATTTTGACCAAGTTCGGATCAATAGTGTTCCATTCAATTCACTAAATAGCACTGATAGAAAATGGTGATGGTGGATGGAATTCACAAAATTCCTGCCAGGAGCATTCCAAAACCAGGTTTCCTCTTTTATTAATGAGTTGTGGCAGCACTGCAATGTGACTACAACAGGCAAAGTGGTGTGCTTTTTACATGAGGCAATATCAAACTAAATTTATTCATGTAGAGCCACAGTACATAATTAATTATAAGGCTTGAAAATGTCTGTGATATTTTTAAAGGGTTCCCTTACACAATTTGTGACCTTATTATTATGATGTATACAGTATTAATTCATGTAGTGAGGACCCTCTTTCAAAGTCGCTGACATGCAGTAATAGTTTTGCTTTAGAAGTGCATGAACCTTGCATTTCGATCATTACTAATTAACAGCAAAATAATGTTCATTACCTTAAAAGTGGTGCAGGCTTTTTATGTTTTTATTTACTGCTGATTTTATTTTATTAACAATAAATTATAACAATTGAATAATAGATTTTTTCATTTAATAAAATACCTATCATTTTAACAATCTCTCAATGTTCTCTGCTGGCATGCAGGTATTGATTTTCTCAGTAAACTAAGCATCTTCTGCCTTAAAGAATTCAAAGCACCAGTATTGGTAGGTTACCAGAGAAGTGGAAGTCATGTGATACTGTACCTTGATTGAGTTTCCCACTTTAATAATATAACCCATCTCAAACTCATTTCAAACCTAACTAAATAATAGTTTCTGTAAAGAATTATCTAGTTCTTATGTGGCCATTTTTTACTGAGGATGTCATTTAATCTTTGTCCATTCAGGCAATCAGTTTTAACACAGAATGTTTATGTACACAAGTTTTATTGTCAGTTAACTTTTGTTATAAAATTTTTATTAAATGCCTTCTTTTAACTATTAGTAACTGTCCAATAATTAAAAAAGTTCCAAGATAATTGCTCATCTTTGGAGGGTCAAGCTACTCAGCTCTTTCAAGGTGTGTTGCTCAGTATAATTATTTCTTGTTTGCTTTTATGTAGCAACTGCTAGATTTTTGTTAGATATGTATATTCACATTCTTCAAGTCTTCCAGTGTTTTTCTTAGGTAATGCTCAATGCAACAAGTTCACAACATTTTTACAGAGCATGATGAATAGCACAAAATATATTTGTTCTATTTCAGAGTGAATGCAAATAATTTTAACAAATCATTGTGGGCTTTGCTCTTTCCAGATATCAGCACATTTCCTGAATTCTAAGTAGTCCTCATTATCCTATAGTTCTTTAGCTGTAGTTCTGATGGGGGCAGACTAAAGCAGAAAAAGAAATGAATCACTCTTTTAGTGCATGTTTATTTTTAGAAATGTATAGCATACATATTTTAGAAATGTATTACATGTTTTTGATGTCATTTTGATAAATTAACCATTCATGATTGACTGTGATACACACCAGTGACTTTTACTGTTGCAGTATAAGCAGTAAATCACCTCAGTAGTTAGTGAGGTGATTGGGCACAGGTGATAAGGATTTAAATGGTTGAATGTCAAACCTGGTGAAAGTGAAGAATGAAGAACACAGAAAGGAACCAATACACCACACTAATATAAAAGGAGGCTGGGCTTAGTCTAAACAATATCACTCACCATCTAGGGTGTTCACAGCTAGTAATTTCCAACCGGGCAAGAATATACAAGCAAAAACAGTCTCGGAGAGACTGAGACTCGGAGACCGCTTCAGAGAACACGTCAGGGCTGTGAAGATTAAAGATCTCTCCAAGCCCATTGTTTCTCATTTCACCTCTGACGGCCACGACCACTCTAATCTCTCCGTCTGTGTTCTCAAAGACGGTTTTCCGAACTCATACATCAGAAAGACCACCGAAACTAAAATTATTCTGCAGCTAGGATCACACATTCTCCCTTCCCTTAACGACAGACTACTGTTCTTTTAAATTTTCTCCATTCATTGGAAGTTTCATTTCACACCTCTTTGCACCCATTCTGACTTCACACCTCTTGATTGGCCTCTCTTTCTGTCCCCTACTCCCGCCTCTCACTCCTCCTCCCTCCCAACCTTTGTTCTCCCGCTACTTTACCTTTGCCTACTACCCTGTCTCTCTCACACCTGAAGAAGGCTCCACGGCAGAAATGTTGTGTTCTCTTTCTTCTTTTTTTCAGCATGGAATAAACCTATTACTTGTTCTAATGAATTACAGGCCTTGATTTGCGAGACCATGAGTTACTACTCCTCTCCAAGACTGACGCATCAACCTAAATTATGATGGTCTGTGTAGGAGTATCTAGTTACTATAGAACTCCAGTTGTAGAGACTGATGACAATTGACTGTATGGCACTACATCTTTTAAGTCCTGGGATCTCTTTAGGATATATCAGGATATAGCCAAGGCACAAAATGTATAATAAATTAATTTTTGACCAAAGAAAATTTTGCTCTAACTTATCTGCATAAACATGAGAATTAAGGGGTAGGCACTAACAGAGTGAACTTGACCTGTTCTGGTTAGGAATGCATATTAGGTTAGGTTAAAAATGCTTAGCTGAAAGTATGCTTGCATGTTAAAATATGGTAGTAAAATCAATAAAAATAAAATTATATATTTAAATAAATAGTTCATGTTATGACCTTTGAAGATAATTTAGAACTACTTAAATACTTAAGCAACTTTGGACTAGACTGGCATTTTTTTGAAAAATGGATTAGTATTGCAGTAAGTTCTCCTTTAGGCAATCTTAAGGATCACCAAAACACAGCAAAGTTTGTGCAATGAAGTGTACTCTTATTAATCCCCACATAGATATAAGCTTCAGAAAAACTTATATGAATTTCAGAGAGAGCCCAACAGGTGCATTTGACTGCATGAATACATGCTACAGTATATGTTCCCTTGGTGCCACAGACTGACGACTTCATGCTGTGAAGAAGAGTATGGCTGATTGTACATGGGAAAGACAGCATAATAACCCTGGACGGATAATGTCTGGGGCTTTAAGAATACTTAAATGCACATCTTTGTCCTAGTACTTATCTGGAAAGAAATCATTAAAGCCTTTGGCATAGTGCTGAAGTAGAGTGGAAAACAAAACATGTTAGATAAAGTGTTGAGTAGTATCTGGGGGAGAACAGAATACAAATAAGAAAGATAACAAGCTCATTCTTTGAGAGTGAAGAGGCAATATCAAGGTGACCGAACATCATTTTAAAGTTCTAACAACAGAAGTCTCTCTAGGAAAGTGAGGATAATGGGGGAAAAGAGGACAGGTTGTACTTCTGATAAAGTTATTTTGGACTGTATCACTGTATGGAATGCATAACATCTTGTTAAAAGAAAACAGGAGGGATAGTACTCCTGTTACCTGCTACTTCTTAAACCAGGGGTCCTCCATTGCTATTTCTTGAAAGCCCCTATCTAATTAATCCTTTAGCCCGCCTGCTTCTGAAAATGGAAATCCTGTAATGTATTCATCAATTAAGCAAGTAATCTGTTTAAATTAGGAGCTGTATTGTCCTTTAGGGCTGAAGGGTACTCAGAATGTGGTCCCAAGTGATCGCTAAATGACTTAATTTAACAAATCACCTGCTTAATTGATCACAATGGAATTATTTAAAATCTTTGGAAATTGATGATCTAAACCAAAACCTTATAGACTAACATTGGTTGGAGACCCATGATAGAAATACAACATATACATTTAAAGGAATTTTATCTGTTTAACTGAATCACTCAAAGCACCATTCTACTTTAATGTAAGTAATCCCAAACAAACCTATTAGTAATGATGTAAAATAATACATCCAGTATCTTCTAAACATGAATAGAAAAAGTATAGTCAATGTTATACTTCTTCTATCACAACTTTTTAATGACATTTTCACTTTTGGAAAACTATATCTAACAGGATGTGTAACTTTGGTATAATCTCACTTGTTTGATAAGATATATCAGTGTAAAATTACACGTAATAATATATTTTAATATATTAGAGTGTGGGCAATACGGTGACACAGTGGTTAGCATTGCAGCCTTGCAGCACTGAACTGGGTTTAATTCCTAATCTGGGGTTCTATATGCATGGAGTTTGTATGTTTCCCCCATCCATATTATATAATATACATTCAATATGGGGTCTGAATTGTTTAATGCACTTAGAAAGTGAATGTAAACTGTAGTATATATTAAGGATGGAGTTTAAAAAATTTTCATGAAAAATTTCCTTTTTTTTTTTGCTATGTAAATTTATTGAAAAGGTGTTCATTTTTACATTTGCAATTGATTTCTAATGTAGAATCACAGCTTTGCCAGATGCTGTAGGAATTGTTCCTCAATATTTTCAAAATTTTTAGACTACTATTGAGCACCATTGTGAAAATAGTGAATTTATTTAATTCAAATAAAATATAAAATAACAAAGCAAAAATTATATTTAATTAATTGATGCTCTTCTGGTTCTATTTGCTTTTATTGTGTTTTTATACAATCTACCTTCATTAGCTGTAGACTAAAACTGCTTAGGACTCTTGTCTTTAAAGCTGAACTAAAAGCTACGGTATCAGTGGAGATCTAATGCCATTTAAAGGAGAAACTGTTCTGACTATATCTATTTAGTTTCAGACATCTTTACTTAAGTGTACAATACAAAGGAATCACCAACTTAATTGCAGTGATGTTATTAGATGACCAGACCACACTTACAGTAGGTTTGTTCCTGGTTCATAATGTTGACATTGCTGAAGGTGGAATATTATTCTCTTAAAGTTCTGACCCACATAAGGTCCTTATAACTCAGAGTTTGTGATTATATGAGATTAATAATCACTTGTACATACACTTTAATAAGATAAGACAGTTGAGAATAAATTATTATTTATGATGACTACCTGGCTAGAATTTGATGGAAATGCTAAGGACCACCAAATTAATGAGGTTCTGAAAACAATTTTGAAAGTGGAGCCAAACTCCTAAAATACATGGGAACAAGTAATAGGTTTATTCCATGCTGAAAAGAGAAGAAAGAAAACACAACGTTTCGGCCGTGGAGCCTTCTTCAGGTGTGAAGGAGCCTGAAGAAGGCTCCACGGCCGAAACGTTGTGTTTTCTCTCTTCTCTTTTCAGCATGGAATAAACCTATTACTTGTTTCTTTGCAGCCTATGTATGCTGACGCAGATACCCACCTGAACTCCTAACATACATACTTGCCTACTGAAAATATAGAGTTTATTAAGTAAACAAGAGCTCCTTTCCTTTTGTCTGTGTCTGTTACATTGCATTACTTCTCCATACTACGGTCATTTTGTCAGGTTAAGAGTTTCCCATAAATCATAATATGATGGGCTTAACAACTCAGAGACCCTGGAAGAGGATAAATACAGTTGATGACATTTACTGTGACACCAAAAGTGAGCCTTTCAAACTATATAGAAGCTGTATTTCTTTGCCTCAAATCCTAGCTGTATTACAGCTTCTAAATTCATATCAAGATAAAAGCTAAATAAAAGCATTAGTAAAATAGTAAAATAGATTATTATATCATAGAACAATTGGAAAATCTGAAAACACGTAACTTAAATTAATAAAGCAATAGCACTCTATAATGTACTATAGGTCAAACTCCTTAACTTCTATTATAAACTATCAAATATGCAAACTGCCAAACAATGACATAAAATGACAGATAGCAGTTGCTAATGTTGCAGTATGTATTCAGGCCCTTGCAGTTTTCACATTTTGTTGCTTTGATTTGCAGTCATGACACTTTGAAGTAGCAATTAATATTGTTATAATAATATTGTTATATACAGAATGATCCCTCCATTGGGGCCCTCTTTTCTGACCGCCCCATCATCTCATATCGCCGACCACCTAATCTGCGTAACCTTCTTGTTCACAGCTCCCTTGACCGCCCTCAGCAACCATCCACACCAGGCACTTTCCCTTGCAACAGAGCTCGCTGTATCACCTGCAAGTACACATCTAATACCACAATCATTCAAGGCCCCTCAGAACAATTCCGGATCACCCAAATGGCATCTTGTACCTCCAGCAACCTTATTTACTGTTTCTCTTGCAGTAAATGCCCAGCCATCTACATTGGAGAAACAGGAAGGCGACTCGGAGACCGCTTCAGAGAACATGTTAGGGCTGTGAAGATTAAAGATCTGTCCAATCCCATTGTTTCCCATTTCACCTCTGACGGCCATGACCACTCTAATCTCTCCATCTGTGTTCTCGAAGACGGTTTTCCAAACTCATACATCAGAAAGACTACAGAAACCAAAATTATCCTGCAGCTAGGATCACACCTTCCCCATTCTCTTAACGACAGACTACTTTTCTTCTAAATTCTCTATTCATTGTAGGTTTCATTTCACACTCCTCTTCACCTATCCTGACTTCACACCTCCTGATTGGCCTCTCTTTCTGTCCCCTGCTCCCACCCCTCGCTCCTTCTCTCTCCCAGCTTTTGTTCTCCCGCTACATTACCTTTGCTTACTGCCCTGTCTTTCTCACACCTGAAGAAGGCTCCACGGCTGAAACGTTGTGTTTTCTTTCTTCTCTTTTCAGCATGGAATAAACCTATTACTTGTTATATACACAACCTAGGCAAAAAACAAAAAGAAAAAAAGAAAACAGATCATTAATATTATTACAAATTAGTGGGAATGGAAATTTCTTGAATGTGAAGAAAGAATGAGACGTGAGTTCTGGATGTTCTTTAGAATATTTCATAATTAGAGACAAACAAATATTTATTAATGATACAATAACATGCACCAGTCATGTAACTCATACAGTATATACAAATCAATGTGTTAGTTCCACATCCTACAGACTTAGAAACCAAGAATTCTACCCTGTAATCTGAAAGCACTATGACACCTAAATAAGCAAAACAGAAAAATCCTAAATCCTTATTGTCACGATCCGGTTCTTTCCGGGCCCTATGCAGACGACACGATCCAGAATTGTGAAGACACAAGGGGAAAAATGGTCATGCAGGAAAAGGGTCTGGAGACAGGGGGCGTGTCCGGGGAGTGCTGGTGATCCGGGGAGGTGTGGCCGAGGCAAACAATCCATGTAAAGTCCAAACGGGGAATCCAACACAAAAGCAAGAGTCCTTAACCAGGCAATCCATCTGGGGGTTAAAACCATGAACCGGGTCGGGACCGGCAAAGGGAGGGGAATCAGGAACTGAAGGTTAAAAACATAACGGAGCCAGACACAGCAGGACCCGGGCTCTCACGATGCGGAAATCAATGAGAAGCCCCGGATGACGTCTGCATCTGGCTTATAAGGTGGAACAGAAGAGGGGCTGGAATAAAGAACAGGTGTGGGTAATGGGACAGAATGAGGAAGGGCTGGAGCACCCTTAAGAGGAGGAGTAACGATCGTGACACTAATAAAAGAATCTGACTCAGAAAGAAATCTCCTTTCTACAACATGGGTACCAAAAAGTGAAAGGAAATCAGTCTCTCTGTTCTAAGAATGCAAAACCATAACAGGGGTGGCACAGTTGTTAACATTGCTGCATCACAGTTTTGGGGGCCTGGCTTCAGTTCTGGACCTGAGGTGCTATTTTTGTGGAATTTATATGTTTTCCCTGTTTTAACATGGGTGTTTGCAGTACAGTTTTCTCCCACAGTCCAAAAAAGTTCATTGGGACTGGGAAGTTAAAAGAGAATTTAATTGACTTCTTGGAAAATAGGCCCTGGTGTGAATCTGTGTGCTTGTTTCTGTGTGCGCCCTTTAATGGACTGGCATCCCATCCAAGGTGTATCCTGCCTTGTGCCATTTGCTTGATGGGATAATCTTTGGCTTCAAAATGTGCCAAAATGTAGGTATTTATGGAACTGAAAAACTGAAAAAAAAACTAAAAAAATCTCAAATACCAGATGGTGTTGGCAACAAAGCATCTAAGTGACACTACAAATAGGAGCCAAAAGCTTTTATAGATATGATAGATCAAGTGTGAACATTTTATTCCAAATGCAAAGCATTACATCTGACTCAAATTCAGCACAGTGCCTCGCTCAGTCAACACCTTCACTACTGTCAAACATGGCGGTAGCAACATTTTATTCTGCTTCTAATCAGCAAGAAGCTTGTGGAAACTGAACAAAGATGGAGCAAACTATTAGCAAATCTTAGAGTAAAAACATGCTTCAGACCAGAAATTGGCACAGAAATTCACCTTCAGCAGGACAAGGCCAAAGCACAAGGCCAAAGCTTCCGTTGAAAAAGAAAGTGACTGTCCTTTGGTGGCCCAGTCAAAATCTGATCTCTATCTAAACACTTATGCAGTCACCATATTTCAGTTTTTTTTCTCTAGTTTTTGCTGGTATTTACTGTGACTTACTGTATCTTATCCTTAGAAGTCTACAGTTTGAGCATTCAGATTTTGAATAAAATATTTGGTTTAAGAAAATGTGTATGCATCATTTTGTAGTTTGTAAAATGTGACTGTATAGGAAAGGTCTGAATAATTTTACAAGGCAAAATCAAATAAAGATGATTTTCATAGAGTAAGACACCCTTGGAAGCAGATAATGACATAAACAGTTGAACTCAAGATTTAATGTAAACCTATAGAAAAGCTGGGCCAATAATGATATGTAGAATACATACTGTACATCTGCAGAAATGAAGTCACATACATTATGTCTCTGTAGATGGAAAATTAGTATTTAACTTTATGTCACGTTTAAAAGTTTCCCACCACAGAGTTGATTGATTTTTCTAAACTTTACTTATGACTTTGACTTTCTATTCCAATGTCTTTGAAAAGTCTCATTTTACAAGAAACAAAATGATCTTGAATATTATGGATATGCTCTGGAATTCATAAGCTCTTCAGAGACCATCAGGTGGTTTTTCCATCAATTTCAAGAAAAACATCTTAAAATTTAAAATCCCAGAAAAGGTGAAGTAAAACAAAAGTACAAAGACATTAACACATATTTAAGCAAAGATTTTTTTTAAATTCTCAGTAATATGAACATATTCCACAAAAAGTTATTCAGAAAACAAATCATAAAAATAAAGGTATTAGAATTATACTGTACTAAAAAATAATTGAATAAAAAACAAATAGTTTACCTCACTGTCTATGTTGTGTATCTTAATAAACAGCCATTCTTATATTATTTTAACTATTTTATTATCTACACAAATCACACCCTTACACCATATATTCCCGCCTTCTACTCTCTCGTTCTGTCTCAGAATGTCTACTCACTATACTACAGTTTACCTCATTGGGTTGAAAAATATTTTATTGAAGGTCTTTTAAGGAACACTTACATGTTATAGTTTGGTACAGGTATTTGCTTAAATTTTTATCCACAACAAAATCAACCTTCTTCATCATCATTAGTCTGTTTATATCTTATATTTCTGCACTGAAACAGTATCAAAAGCTCAGGGATTGTGGCATTTGTCATCCATCACAAGAATGTGGAAACCGCAAGGCAAATGTGTTAATTTTGGTTATTTAATAGATAAGCAATCCTAAAAATTCATTTGACTACAGCTTGGAGGAGCCCAAAGTTTGGTCCGCTAGAGATGTGCAATGCAGAGATGTCATAGACTTACTGTAACTCTTTAATTCTTGCACATTTTACTCATAAAGAGATGTCCTTCCTGATACTTTAAATATTGAAAAGAAATGGTCATGAGAAAAATAAAAGGTGAGAGTACCCTTGGAAATCAAATTAGCTGCCAAAATGGTATTTCCTAAGGTGAGGTACTTATTTAAAGGGAATTTAGTTTAAGATATATCTCCCATTCAATATGTATTAAGCTGTAAATTATCAATTAAAACAGAAGTTAAATTGTTGAAGAATACAGTATTAATTTATAACAAAGTTAAACATTTTTTTTGTTTTTTTAGAGCTGTGTATACATCTTGTGAGCATTGAGATATATGTCATTTGCAGTCATATGGCTTTAGCTTCTGCTGTAGTCCAACAATCACCATGACAGACAAGACACAGGCAGTATTTACACTCTAGCCTGAGCAATGCCTGGGCTTCGTGCCAATATGCTTGGCAGACAACAGTTTCATTATAACTCTCGCACACTCCAGCAGCAAACCTGTCAAATAACTCATGGAGTTTTCATTTTATTTAAATGTGTTTCTTCTTAATTTCTTTAGATTTTTATGAATGATCAATATACTGTAGTCATAAAAAGAAACATTTTAAACATCAACATTTCAAAATCCTTAAGACATTCCTAACAGTTCCTGTTTGTTCCAGGATCAAAATGCAAGCTGATAGTCTTGTCGTTCTTTTTGTATTTATGACTTGGTTCCAGAAAGCATATCTATGGTATCCCCTTGTGGGTGAAGCTGTCTACCTAAATTTAAGCATTTTGTTGCAGGAAGCATATATCCTTTTAACTAATTCTTATTATCTGGAGTAAGGACCTGATTTATGTAGATGTTGCCAGTTCCTGGAACAATATCTATAATAATACATTTTATGCAAACATTTTGGAACTGGAACTTTCTTGTTCCAGATAAGCATCAGTTGTATTTGGAAACTGATAACAGTCTGAACACCTCCTCCTGACACTGTACCTGACACTGTGGCATCTGATGATTTTAGAGCAAACTGGACCCATTCAACTCTCAAATACCAAAATTGCCATGCCCAGTACACCTAGAGGGCGCTCTACTTCTGTCCTGTTCCTAGTTCCCTGTAATTATTCATGTCTTTCCGGTGTGTCTTGTTGTGTAGCCTATTTACTTCATGTGTCTGCTCTGCTCCTCGCTCAGCACTGAGGATACAAATGTCCTGAGACCTGCCATCGTCTGACCCCCCTGAGCCTGGGCTAACCCCAGTGTTGCTCCTTTTTCGCTGCACATAGGGTCTTTACTGCTGTCCTTGTCATTCCACGGGTTGCCCTTCCGACATCCATGATAAAAATGACAGACATTTTTCCAATGCAAGACAAAGCCATATCCAGGGAATAGCTATGAAAAAGATAAAAAATAGTTTTTCCTTTAAACTCTGATATTTTTATCATCTTAGATCTGTCATAAGAAAATATAAGTATATCCTTAAATATTTATAAAAAATAATAGCTAATTTTGTGTTATAAAAGCTCTTTGAACATGTCAATGTATTTATCTCAGGAGATACACTAAGCATATGAAATACTATGTTCAGGAGATCATAAATTGCTGCTTCAAAGAAGGATGTCTTAGATTAATGCTGCTAGATATACAGTAGTACACTAGATGTACAAAACCTAGATTTAGCTTTATACTATGTAACAGTTGTTATGAAAAAAATGCTTTTTATGAATTTTACACATTATGAACTTCTACATAAACCATAATTCATTAATATAAGTATTAAGATTAAGTTAATATTTAACTCAAAATTGATAAAAATCCTGGACTTCTTGGTTGCTTACCAATTGTATTCAAGGAAGCAAGACGTTATTCAGATGTCATTGATGCAACTCTTTCTAATGATGCTTAAGACAAAGTTTAAAGGTTTTAGAAATAAACTGGAAAAGCACCTTTGTACTACTGTTGTATAATATCTCAGCTCATTTTCTAAGGTCCATGGTATGCCTGTGTGTGTTAGTGAGGCCAGCAGGAGGCGCTCACCCTGCGGTCCATGTGGGTCCTAACGCCTCAGTATAGTGACGGGGACACTATACTGTAAAACGAGTGCCGTCTTTCGGATGAGACGTAAAACCGAGGTCTTGACTCTCTGTGGTCATTAAAAATCCCAGGGTGTTTCTCGAAAAGAGTAGGGGTGTAACCCCGGCGTCCTGGCCAAATTTCCCATGCCTCCTAATAATCCCCCTCTGTGAATTGGCTACATTACTTTGTTCTCCTTCCCCCCCTCCAACGGTAGGCGGAGCGACGCGCCAGTTGGAGTATTCTCGGTCGCATTTAATGGCAACGTCAGCTCAAAGATTTGGTTCAAACCACCAAATGGAGATGGGCGTGCCGACAAGCGGACCCTGCTGATGTGGGATTAACGCTAGGATGAGAGATGGTATGCCTGTGCTGCTATTCTCTTGAGACATCCCAAGTGTGGCTTGACAGAAGCTGGTCTAGCCTGACAGATATAACAACTCTAATTGCAATAAGATTCTTAGATATAATAACCTTATTAGATAATATTATTATAAGAATAAGAAACCGCTGACAAAACCAATAGTGGTAACACTGATAGTGAAACTATACTGCATAAATAAAATGAAGAAATTGTGGGAGAAACATAAGCACAACTGAAAGTGAATAACTGATTACTCTGTATGTCACAAAACAGAAGTACATTTACAAAATAACATCTTGTTGTCAAAATGACATCTTTCAAAGTTATATTTGCACTCTACAGAATATATCTTCAGCAGACCTATTGCTTTACCACCTGCCTTACTTTGAAAAACAAGTGATAAATCAAAAATAATTTGAATGCCTATGCTTGTACTGATCTAAATGTGGAATTTTGAAGTGGAAAATAAACTTGACATTATCATTGCTATTACAAAGTTGGTACAGCTCAGTCGTCAATATGCATCAGATATCAAAGATGTTCCTGCATGCTCACAGAAATGAGAAACTTGAACCGGGTCAAGTATGATGATTCAGACATGATTAGACTGAACAAGGAAGTACACAGCATTTTTCTTTAATTCTTCTACTCATCAATTATCATGCTCTAATTAATAATTGAGATTAAGACTGAGTAAGAGCACACACAGTACATATAATTGGTATTCTGGAGTCAATATACTTGTGTATTTGCGGTTACTGATTTTATTTATATTCCCATAAGAACTCTATGAAAAATTAGGAAATAATTGCTTCTGGAGTCCAAATGTTTCCTGGCATTCATTTGCTCAATTGATGAGCAAATGGATAACTGCAATTCTCAGCTCATGTTTCACATCCTTGTTACTTTTTTTAACTACGAACATGGAGACACCGTGTCTTAGAATTAGCAGCATTATGGTGTACAGTGGGAAAACAAGTCAGTTATTGTTTCTGAGATGCTCAGGAAAGGGGCATATATTTACTCTGTACTGTTGCAAATATCTGTTATGTCTTTGCATGTTTTCTGTAGCTGTAGATGGAAAAATTGTATAATGCATGTTTAATATAATTAAGTTATTATTGTATCATCATTTGAAAAACACTGGGTTGATTCTATAGGTCATTACATTTTTCACATTTTTTTGCCCTCAGTGACAGGAGCGAACTGTTCAGAAAACGTCATGTCAGTATTGTATGGCAGTTCTTGCATCTGGACACATTTTTCACAGGTTTAATTTGGGGGCTTAAAATGGATGCTACACATATTGTTTTATCACAGATAAATGTATGTGTTGTTGTTAAATCAGACTGTTTATTTTGTCATGATGATAGCAATAAATCTCAGTTTTGAAATTTTGCATTTTTTGTAATCCCCTGATTCCTCCATGATGAATTTCATGATTTAGTGTTCTTATTCTTTATTTGTGACTTTTCCAACTAAGTCAATGTAGAGTACTGCAGGATTTCATAGCATTACATTCAGTGTCTGTTGCCTTCTTAAAAACATATGTAGTTTTTCGTATTAATACATACACTTTACATTTATACAGATAAGTACAATTTACTGGGATTAAATATAGCAAATGTACAGCACAGTGGAAAGGACAGGAAATACCTTGAAATTCAATATGTACATAAAGCTAATTTTAAAAATATTTACAGTACAAATACTGTACATATTACAGATAAATTAAGTTTCTCGTACAACTTAATTGTAAGTAAGCACATAAAGATACTCTAAAATCAAGATTTCACTATTTAAAATTTTATCATACATTTTAAATACAGTTTTGATTTTAATATCACCATTAACTATTTTTAGCATTTTAAAACATACTTTCACAAAACTCCAATGGAAATTGCACTTATGACTTAAAATGAACTGTAACTAGCACTATCAAAGTAGTGCATCCATGATAATCATGTTTATAGTAATATACTCATTTGTTTTGTCCAGGCTTATATTTGTTTATGGTAGTGTAAGATATTTTTTCCTATTTTTAAGTTTAGCCATAGGATGATTGATAGAGTCTACCCTGTTGACCACACACAAATATGCTACATCCTTATGATTGGTGATGAAAGTGTCATTTTGTTTGTCAATAAAGCATATCATGCCATAATATTTATAATTATTATTTCTGTCATATGTTTTATTTTTATTTTATTTAAATAGGTATATACCTAGCAAACAAGGGGGGACACAATCAATCAAGACAGGATTTTTTTTAACAAAAATAAATTTTCCTTAACCAGTGGAGTTCTGTTTCATTTTTGCAGAATTATTTTGCAGCAAACAATGAACGCATAAGGTGTAAGAGAATTCCTACTGGTACTTTAACATGAAATCTATAACTTAAACCTTAAGTTATTTGTACGATAAACAGAATGTGTAATATCATTCATGTATGTAACAATATGTATAAACACAAATACTCAATTTATAGCATCATCATTTATTAGTTATTGAGAAGATTCCATATGTACACTGGCTGAAAGCATACATACTAAAAGGTGGAATAATACAATGCTTGCAAAAGCATTCATCCTCTTCCAAAGATGTTCCATTTTGAATGCTAAAATTGAATGTTCAAAAAGCTGATATTTAACTTCTTTCACTCATAAAAAAGTTCAGGTTTTACATTCAAGTTTAAAAAAAACAAAACAAATTTAAAAAATGAAAATGTATCATTTGTAAATCAACAAAGTGGGACTTCATTGAAAAGGAATAAACACTTTTTCAAAGCATGTGCTGTACTGTATGTCTGTCACTAGCAAAAGTAGAGATTTCAAGGTACTGTTTGTCTGTGTAGCCTAGAAAAATAACAGCAATTCAAGGTAGAAAAAAAAATTGACACTAAGAAAACAGTCATGAGGACGTTTTCTATTAATAGTAAAAGGTCAAAATTTCAAGAATCCCTGCTGAAGGCATGATTTGACTTCCCATGCAATATGTTATACAGTGCTTAAGGAAAATGATCTACTGTTCAGAATAAGAGCTTTACCAAAATAATGACCTGCAGCAACGCTCAAGTTATAGATGAAACATTTTAAGGTTTTCACAGGGCTGAAGGCCTTTTCTCAGTGTTTTCATTTAGTCCTGCCTGTGTTGTTTGCTCGAAATCCAGAAAGATGGAGAGTGCAGATCCAAAGATGTTGACATTTTGATTGAAATAGCAGTGTTTGTGGTGACAGCATGGACAGCAGTTGCAAATACG
Source organism: Atractosteus spatula (assembly GCF_055471065.1). NCBI lineage: Eukaryota > Metazoa > Chordata > Actinopteri > Semionotiformes > Lepisosteidae > Atractosteus > Atractosteus spatula. The sequence continues at coordinate 59,359,594 of NC_142707.1, forward strand.
AAGAGAAGTAATTACATGCTGGACAGCAAAACCTCAGGGTTGGGATTTTTTACCTTTGATATACAGTAAGTACTGTGAGAAAGTCGTATACCGACACCTGACTAACCATAGTCTGTCAATGCTGTGGTGGGGAGACAAAGTCCAGGGAGCTGAATAAATGTACTGTACTGTATATCTGCATCATAGAAAGTGACAGTGGGTTGTCATGGGTGACAAATGTATTCATTATGCTTATTGGACTTTCAAAGACAATGAAATTGGGAATTTGAGGTGACCTTTTCCAATAGGTTAGGCTGGACAAAGTTTCTGTTTGATGTACAGTTACTGTAACTGTGTCTGAAGTCTCTTTCCCTCTTGTTCCCCTCATCTCCTTGTCTAGGGCATCCTCTTAGTGGTGCTACTGAGAGAGGGGTAGAACCATCTGGTCCTGATATCATCAAGGCACAATTTGTCTCTGAAATCCCTTTGGCATGCCTGAAAATAATTGTGTTTAGCTGTAGTTGGAGTGCTGTCTGTGAGACTGTGAGACTGTATACAGATGCAGTCATTCAAAAGTATCTGCATTTTAGTGTGTTATACCACAGTAGGTGATTGGCTGGCCAAAATGACCGACAGGCAGCACTCGTGGTGCATTGGTCGTTAGTGAAATGATTGCTTCATTTAATCTCTTTACTGTGCATGTTAAAATATGCTTAATATTGAATATTTATATGGAATTTTACAACTAAAGGGAAATTTTAGTAGAGTAGCTGAGCACAAAAATAACAGGAGCATAACGTGTCTGAAGGTGATAAACGATATTAATTTAGGAATATAAACATATTATGTAAACTGTATATGGCTGGTATTGGTAGTTTAAATAAAAAATACACACCAGTATTCCACTTTCTTCATAAACATTTTAAGCTTCAAAGTCTTTCATTTGGTTACATACTGTGGTTAATTTGGAAAAGTTTTATGTGCTCCTTCAGACTATATTAAGTTTATATACTTCATAGAAAGTTATAATGTTTTTCTATGAATACTTGCGCTCGTAAATAAACATACTTTTTAGAATTTGATTAATAGGGAATATGATATAGAATCACGTATCTAAAGAAATTAATAATGATATACTTATATTCATATACAGTAGCTCAAATTATGACAGTAGTACACTTTCTTTGTAAATATCTAAGTTTTTTTTTTTACTTTTTACTTAAACATTTTAAACACTTTAATTTTGTAAACGGAACACACATTTTGTACAGATACAGTACAATCACATTCTCCTGTCTTCCCGTTGTGTGAAGCAACTTAGCAGGTAGCTGAGAAAATAGCACACCGCCCACTGAGCTCAGTCAGAGAAGAGGCGGTAAGGAGACCGTTCTGCAGCTTGCAGTGTTTATGGCACTGAGCGTGTCTGCCTTTAAAACGTAATAATTGAATGTAAATCATTTAATTTATCTTGAAATCTTTTAATTATCATTAAACATAGTTTTCTCACCAGTTAGTTTTACAGTATATCTGAACCTCTCTGTGTTTGCTCTACATGTTTGACTAGTTAATTTTATTAGAAACAGAGTTTCTCTCATTAGCACCGATATTTGTGTTCTTTCTGAATTTCAAGAAAAAAAATAAACTTGAAGACCAAGTAACTTTTAAAATAACTCAAGGATAAAGCTGTATGAAGGCAAATTAGGAGGAAAATATAAACATTTCACAGACATTTAATATTACTTTCAGCATGAGCAAGTCAATCATTTATAAGTGGAAGGCAGCCAGACATTGCCTTGATCAGGCTGTACCACCAAACTGGGCATACAGGCAAGGATGAAACTGGTAATGGATGTCACCATGAGTTGGAAATATGAAAGAGCTCAGTAGCTGAAATGGGAGAAAAAAGTCAGACAAGACAAAATTGTAACTTTTTAAAAAAAATGCACAGCATTACATCTAATGCAAATCCAGCATAGTGCATCACTATATGTTTGTGTTGTACATACTGTATGGCACCACCATCCCCACTGTCAAGAATGGTGGTGGCAACATTATGTTAAAGTTCTGCTTCTCATCAACAAAGCCTGGGAAGCTTGTCACAACTGCCAGGAACAGAGATGGAGCAGTGTACTGGCAAATCTTAGAGGGAAAACCTCTTCAGACCTAAAACTGTAACAAAAAATGATAATGATTCAAAACATAAGACCAGAAACACTGTAGTGACTTTAAAATAATTGAGTGGCCCAGTGAAAGTGCTGACTTGAATTCTATGACGAATCTGTAGAAGGACTTCTGTAGAAGGAACTATTGCAACAACACATCATCAGCAGGGTAAAACTAACCTGTCTCACGACGGTCTAAACCCAGCTCATGTTCCCTATTAGTGGGTGAACAATCCAACGCTTGGTGAATTCTGCTTTACAATGATAGGAAAATACTATCCAAAGGCAATCTCTAAGCACTCTACTGAAGCTCCAGTGGATCTGCAAAGAAAAATAGGCTTGGCATTTTGCACCAAGTCAGTGTGCAAAACTAACAACCTACTTACCCAAAAATACATTTTTAATTTTACTTTAAAAAAGTGTATGCATAATTTTGTAATATCACATAATAGGGTACCATAGGGAGAGTCTGAATACTTTAGAAAAGCACCATACAGGTAAGCCTTTTTGGCAGGCAAGGTTTAGAAGGGGCTGCAGTTACAGCCAACGTGCCACTAGATGTCACTACATGGCCTCTACTTGTAAATAGGCACACAAGGGGTAATTTACTTAATGTCTGGATCAGTCTTCTAGGTAAAATGAGTGTAGAATTTCACTTTCTTATACGGATGGAATCAAGTTTTTGTTAATGAAATTTATAAGGATTGTGCACATGGCTGGTGGTGTTTGGGACTTAACCTTCCTGTGGCAGCTGGAGGCAGACAAGTGATTTTGAGGAAGTAACAATTAAAAAGTAACAATTAAAAAGGTGCATAACCCTTTGGAAGGTGTATAACGAATATTAACTCACAGAAGAAAGTGATAGCCTTTCCAGGGAAGGCCATTCTAGTGCTGATCAGAACAGGATGACAAAGCCCTGAGGTACTCTTAGAGACAACGTAGTCACCAAACATTGGAACAGCACTAATGGAGAGAAGCATTACTGGAGGGAAAGGAGAAACTAAGTCCTAAACCCATGCTGATGGAGGGTGGAGCTATCCGAAAACAGTGTTAAGCACTATAGAGCATTGAAGAGTAGTTACCAAATTGCAAGCCAGCCAAATCTGAGACACCTGTGATGAGAGAATAGAGGTTAAGTGACAAACGAAAACATCTCACCAACATACTACGGTGAGGCTGACAAAGAAATGAAGTCAATAACAAAAGTGAAGTGGTTTCTTTTCCCTCCCCTACCTCTGACTCTCATACTTTGGGGGGTGTTCTCTTTCCCTCAACAGGAGGTGTGCTGGAACCAGCACAGTAATCCCAGAGGAGATTAGTGTTAATGTTCACAAATGTACTGAAGATTTAGAGGACTTCACTCAAGGAACACTGCTAAGGAGAAGCTAATTAAAGGCCTGTGTTTACAAATTGACCCTGAGATGACAAAATAAGTTTTGGTAAACCCACAGTGCAAGACCAACTACAATGGAAGCTGCTATCAAAGGTGAATTCCAAGCAAAAGTTCTGCTCAGAGAGAACAAATCAAAAGGGCAGATCAGAACTTTAGATCTACTGCTATGAAGGGAACAAAATACGCCCTAATGAGGAGGCAGCTATTATACAAGACATGTAGTGAAAAACAGTACACAAAAATATACTGTAGAAGTTCCATCATCCTGGAAGGAAAAAAAAGAGTTTACCCTTCACAGAACAATGAAATAACTCAGGGTGTTACAAAATAATGAAAGTTACATACTGGAGGAGACATGAACCAACTTGCACTACAGGAGGCTTCGGGGTGGAAGGCTAGGATGTATAGTCTCCTGGAGTAATGGAGCCAAGAGACCATAGAAGAAATTAACAATAAGTCATCTATTCCTGAACATAAATTTTGGTACTCTGGAAACCATGAGTTGCAGGAAGGGTGGATATTCAAAAAGCAAGAGGTGACATACCCACACCTGATGATAAGCTGTGACCATTCTACATTTTCCTTTGTTTCAGGGGAAAATTAGATCACCAGCTTTTACTGTATAGTCAAGAATGCTGTAATGCTTTTGTATTTATCGCAGTCAAGTTTCTAATTCAGATTCCTATTTTACAAATACCTATAATATACAAGTGCATATTTTGTATTGCGGTTTTCTCAAAGAACTTCAGCTGCCCTGATATTAAATCTTATCAACACAGTCATCAACCTTGTGCTTTTTAGTTCCATAGGAAATATATTCAGAAATGACAGTCATGTCATGGGTTAGCTCTTCTTCTGACATTCTTTGTTGAAGAGTTATTGAGCTGTAAGAGATCTTGTGCACAGGTACATCTGCCTGCTACTTTGTCTCACAGTGTGTATTAAGCTCCAGAGTGACACAGAGTGACAATGAAACCATCCCCTGTTGTCATGAACCTACTGTGAATGAGTTATGTGGACTATTTTCCCTTGTTTTAATTGGGGTCAGTGTGTATTAAATGACATTTAATGTGCAATTCTATTGAAGCAAATGAATTACTTTCAGATAGAGTGGCTTTCATACATTATTCTTAAGAGGAAACCTGACATTTTCATTCAGAAAAGTATGTGAATAATATTAATACATAAAGTATGAATGGTACTCAGAATAGGCTTATGGTTTTCTGCAGTCTCAGCAGTTACAACTGCAGGTGGCATAAAACTTACTCATAATGTGCTGTCCAACCTCACATACTGTGCCAACACCATTACCCAGTTTTGAACTTGGGATCTCAAGGTTGCAAAATGTCTGCACAAACAGCAGCTTTTCTACAACTGTATAATTATAATCTGAAAGTATTTCAGAATTTGTCTTTAGGTTTTCCTTAATTTTGAGAGATCTCTTCAACAAAAGTGAAGACTGGGAAAATAACGGATATTTAGCTTGGATTTACTGTTGATATGAACTGGAGAAAAGTTTATATTTTGTATTATAGTTCAAATATTTCTCCGGAGCCTCTGCTGTTTCCTATGAATAGGGCGATGTGATTTTCTATACTCTGAAGTAAAGCAAACAAAACAAACTATGCTGCGTATATTGTGCATTATACTGATATACTGAATACCTAATTATAATAGTATTTATTATTAACATAAACAATGACAATGATTAATACATTATTGGAATTGAAGTTTTTAATTGAAATTCTATCCTGTCATTCTGAAGTAAGTAACACTTCATCTTCTCCCATCTCCAAGTCATGCCCATCAAATGAGATGAATATGTTCTTATTTCATACAGTTCTCTTTGCATGTTTAGTAATTTACAGTCCTTATTATTCACTTCTTACATATTAATCACTAGCCAAGACATAAAACTAGTAATTTTCTAATATGAACATTGTAAAATATAGATTATTCTTGCTTATTTGTCTGTTTAATTTGTTGACTAGGTACAATGTGAAAAAAAACAGATGTCTTTATCAGTGCAAAGGTGCCTGGGCACTTCAGTTTTGTTCTAGTTTTTCATTTTTTAATGTAGCCACATTATTTTGTTTTATCTTCAGTAATGTTTTACCATAGCTTGTCCTGGATTGCATGTCATATATGAAGTAATGCCAGAAGTTCTTCTAGCTGAGTGCATGTAGAACTACAGGAAAGTATTACTTGGGTTTCTGCAGCTTTTCGTTTTCTTATCAAGGTGCTCTAATTTTCTTAATCTAATTGGTACAGTGTATAAATAACATTGTTTATCTGTATATCAATCAATTAACATAAATAAGGAACAATGTCATGTGTGGAAAGGACTGGAAATGAGGGACTCATACAAAAGAGATAAGGAGAGTAAAAGACACACCCTTATACTGTACTTGCCAATCGTCACACAGTAGCAGCCCTGAGGCACTGTGCAATCCACATGCAGTCAGAGCTCTAGGATTATTCAACTCAACTGTATTTGTCATTATACTTACACAGGTGCATAGTATAGTGAAAAGTGTTTCTCATTAGTCACTCAGGTGCAGTATATAAATAGAACAGAAGATAAGACAATAGACAGTAACACAATAACAATAACAGTGTAATAACATAGCAGTGTAAACAAAACTGTGCAAATACGCAAACAGAGAAAGAATACAACAGGACAAAAACAATGCAAAAAGTAATTCGGGGAACAGTGCAAAAATAGTACGGTGATTAATAAATATTACAACTAATACAGTTTTAAGGACAATTTTGGCTTACATTCAGTTGTCATGTATGTAGTGGTGTTGGAGTACAGTCATTGTGGGTACAGGAAGAAGTTAGGAGAGATCATAGTATGATGGGAGGGAGTGGGGGCGTCACCAGCTTGACGGCTCTGGGGAAGAAGCTATTTTGGAGTCTAGTTGTGTGCGACTGGAGTGTCCAGAACCTTCCGCCAGATGGTAGGGGGACAAACAAGTTATGACTGGGGTGAGTGGGGTCAGACATAATTTTGGTGGCTTTTTTCAGACATCTGGTGTTGTAGATTTCCTGGATGGATGGTAAGGCACTGGCAATGATGCGTTGGGCAGTTTTGACCACCTGCTGCAGTGCGTTACGGTCGAATGCGGTGCAGTTGCCGTACCAGACTGTGATGCAGCTGGTCAGAATGTTCTCCACCGTACATCTGTAGCAGTTGGTGTTGTGGATGAAGGTGTATTTTCTTCAGCCTTCTCAGGAAGTACAGCCGCTGTTGTGCCTTCTTGATGAGACTTGAGGTGTTGAGTGTCCATGTGAGGTCCTTAGAGATGTGAACACCTAGGCATTTGAAGTTATTCACCTTCTCCACCACAGACCCTTTGATGTAGATGGGGGAGTGGACTTTTCCTTGTCTCCTGAAGTCAACGATCAGCTCTTTGGTTTTGCTGATGTTGAGACATAGGTTGTTGGTTCAGCACCAGTCTGCAAGTTGTTTTTTCTCCTCCCTGTAGGCAGTCTCATCATTGTCAGTGATCAGGCCCACGACTGTGGTATCATCAGCATACTTGATGATGGTGTTTGTGCTGAACTTGGCAGTACAGTCGTGGGTGAACAGGGAGTAAAGCAGTGGGCTGAGCACACAGCCTTGAGGGACACAGGTGTTAAGGGTGAGCATGTTGGAGGTGAGGCTGCCAATCCTGATAGTCTGGGGACTGCTAGTGAGGAAGTCTAGGATCCAGCTACAGAGGGTGGTATCTAAACCTAGAGCCCTGAGTTTGGTAGAAAGTTTTATGGGTATTATGGTATTAAAATAAGTTATCTTTAGCAAACAGGGAGGTAGGAAGATGTGTGTGATTATGGAACACTGCCAATCTTGTAAGCACAGGGAAGCATGATAGATAACAGAAAAATATTTAAGGACTGTTCTAGTTAAATTACCTTGAGAAAAATACACCAAACATCTCTGTGTGTTTCGTTCCCATATGCATAAAATAAAAAAACCTTTATTTTAACTTCTAAGACGGACTGCAAACCCATTTAATCTTCGTCATCTTCCTACTGGATTATATTCATATATATATACTTCCGTATATAGAACACCTCAAGCCTATGTATGTCTTCAGTTTCAGTTTATTTTTATTATTTTAATCATCATTTAATTGGAAACTACAATGTTTAGTTGTATTATTTGTAAAACAACAAACAACAGCTCATGTGAATCAAACTCTGTGAATCATGGCATCGAAGGCAGTAGCAGTCATTGTCCTCCATGAGTATTTTTTCATCCACAATTTAAGCCACAAACCTACTCAAGCTCAGAATATTGCTATTTTTTCTTCTCTCTGGGGAGAGCAGTGTTTTAGTGAATGCCTTTATTTGAAAGTCACAATGAGTGTTGTGTGTAAATGTACTTTTTCTGACTAACATTAAGACTAAGTTCCTACTAGCTATGCTTTCCAAAGCATAGCTATTAATTATTTACTATTACCACTGTTAATTTATTTACTTGAGCAGCAGGTTAAAATTAAAATCTTTCTTAGATTACTGCTTCTATAGTGTTCACAAAATAGCTGATTTTTTGTAGTATGATATTCTCCATGGATTAAATTATCATGCACTGAAGCAAAATGATTTTTTTAACAGTTATATTTGTTAGATTTTGATAGGTATGTTGTAACTTTATGCAACTTATGTGGTGCAACTGTAGTGTAAAATGTAGTGTAGAGGTAATACTTTTTGGTGGTCAGCATAGTGGCACAATGGTTAGCATTGCTGCCTTGCAATTCTGGACCTGGGGTGCTATCGTCATGGAATAACACATTTCCAACAGCTGCTTTGGTTTCAAAAACAGTCCACAGTCCAAAAACAATTTGGTAGGTTAATTGGCTCTAGAAAAAGTAGCCCAGGTTTAAGCATGTGCATGTCTGTGTGTGTCATGAACAGGCATACCATCCAGGATGTACCCTGCCTTCTGCCCATGGCATGATGACTTCCTCCACACAACGCTGACTGATTAGAAAATGGATGGATGGATACTTTATTGCTTTTTATCATTTAGTTACAAAGCACATAATACATAATCAAAATCTGTAAAATATGGAATTGCATGTCTCCATTTGGACAATGTTTATTGAACATTCTTTAGGTCCGGTGTACTAAAATAAATACTTAGAAATTACTCGTATACAGTACATACTGTAACAGAAAATATATTGATTGTGAGGGAGGTGGAGCATCTCGTCAGTGAACCATTGCTTTCTAGCCACAGCTGTAGGAACTTCGTAAAGTAACAAGCAACAACTGTGGGAAGTCTTATAATTCAACTGTGTACTTCCCATGAGAGAAACAGCAAGGCAGTCAGTCTGAACTTACAGTAGCTAAACAAGAGAAGGAAGAAGACTATTGTTCTCGTGTTATATGTAGTGTCTGAAGCAACAGAGACCATTGCACACTACATTCATTTTTGTGTCAACATTGTCATACCTCTTCAAAAAAACATAACAGTAACATCTAAACAAACTGTATAAAAGAATATGAAAAACTGTATTAGCCATAAAAGACTTGCTTTTAAAAAGCAGGATGCCAAAAATATTTAACCTAAAGTTCAATAAAGCAAGGAGACACAACAAGGTATTAATGGATAGGGACTTTCAAACAATGAACCACAGGAAGTTGTGGGAAACAATTAAATGTGTCACAAACATGAATACGTCAGGAAATGCTTCCATACAATAGATGGACTGGCTAAAGCTAATGAGCTGAATGACCAAATAAAAGGTTTTTTTTCCATGCTGAAAAGAGAAGAAAGGAAATGCAATGGTTTGGCTGTGGAGCCTTCTTCGAGTCTGAGAAAGACAAGGAAGTCAGCAGAGATTTTATAGCATAGGAGAAAAGCCGCGAATGTGGAGGAAGCGGGAGCAGGAGGGAGGCAGAGTGGGCACTCAGGTGGTGCAAAGTCGAGAGAGGTGTGAAGTCAAAACCTGCAAATGAATAAAGATGATTAGAAGAAAAGGAGTCAATCACTGAGAGAAGGGGGGAAGGTGTGAACCAGGTTTCAGGATAATTTTGGTTTTGGATGTCTTTCTACTATAGGAGAAACCCTTCTTTGAGAATTAGAGGTGAAATGAGAATCTATGGGCTTGGAGAAATCTTTGATCTTTACAGCCCTGAGTTGAATGACTTATCTGAGGTGTGAAACACAGGACCTTTCTGGTGCATGCAGCAGTGCTTTAAATACAATTAAAGTTGATACCAGTGTTAACTGGCTAGAAATTAGACCACAGATGATCACACAATCTTTTAAACACAAATGTGCAAAAAAAGCAACAAATCCTGATGACATCTCAGTTTTCTTTTAAAAATTTGTGCTGAGGAAAATAACTTTGGTATTCAATTCAATTTATTTTTATATAGCGACTTTCACAACAAGGTTGCCCCGAGGTGCTTAATAAAAGTTATGCTTGCTTGCATTGTTAATACAGAACACAAAAGATCAGAAGACAGAGGAGAGAAACCAAAAACTCCTTAGTAAGGAGAAATAAAATCTCTAGGGGTCCAAGGTCAACTGCCTGCACAACCCCTTTGGGCATGCTAACATTATATAATTAAAATACAAAGGAAATAAATGAATGGGAGTATTAATCCATCCATCCATCATGTCTTCTGTATGTCATGCAGTACTCCAGGCAGATCTCTGTAGACTAGCAAAATCCTCCTAAATGATATATTTATATATATATTATATCCTCTTGGATCCATGGCAGTGATGCAGCATCCAACTCAGATGGTTCCCATTCATAGAAATAATTATGGTATCTATGCTCTGCTCAGTAGTGAACACTCTACTGGATCCATAGTGGTTTCCATACAAACAGACATGGGCTGATGATGCAATTAACAGCAATATGCATCTTGTTGTTAAACACCTAGAGAACACCAACGTCAATGTGTGACTGCTGTTTGTTGAATTTAGCATGCTTCAGCCCCGTCTTTTGATTAGCAAGCTGAAGCAGATGTCTGTTAATCTTATTATTATCAGATGTAACATTCATTTTAAATTAACTGTACAGAGTATGTCAGAGTCAATAAGGCTATAACTGTCTGAGTTATAGATTATTAGCACAGGGCTGTGTCAGTTCTCCAATTCTATTCACACTAATATACAAATAGACAAGCAGGAGTCAATACAACTATATTTTTAATTTTTAGGATGGTAATACAGCTGTGCTTGTATGAAGAAAGCAGTTTGGCTATATCAGAAATTCATAGGTTTGGGCAGTGACAAATATAATCTGATTTTGAATGTGAAAACACCTAAAGAAATGTTAAATCCCTGTTTGTGACTATTCATATGTAGCAATTCACACAAAACTCATTACCCAGGTTAATTCATAACTATTTGGGAATATACATAGACAACAACCTGAGCTAGACTATTTAGGTTAAGAGTGTTTGTTCCAGAGTTCAGCAGCATTGGTATTTATTTTTAATTAAGAGTGTTTGGAGTTTGACAAAAACAATTATCCTTTTTTACCATGCTGTAATTAAGAGTGTTATTAGATATGGTATAACATTGTGGTTTGGTAATTTATCAGTCCAACCAAGACCAAACAGCAATGGGATTGAAGCAGCACTCCTCCCTGCAGACAAGGTTTGAATAGTCCATGATTAGACAGGCAGAAAAAATATTAGATCCTTTTCGTATTCTTAATTCTGCATACTAAATTATTCCCCTGGCAAACATTTTAGGGTTCCCAAATGTAGAACAAATAGATAAAAATATTGATTTGTTTCCTTATCTATTAAAGCAATTAATACAAATAAATGCAAGGGAAAATGCAATTGTGTCAGCATAAACTGCTTATGCTGTAACAAACTACCTGTACGTATGCGCAATATGTCATGGCTATGTTGTAATGAGTTATGTATGAGTAATAGATGTGCTTTGTGATGTATGCAGATGTACAGAAGTGCTGCGTGTCCATTAAAAAAAAAGTTTCTCTAGGGGACAAAATAGTTTATATTATCTGTGAGTAATCCACATGGCGCACATAAGCAGGGTTGAAGATCTCCAAGCAGAACAAGAGAGGTTCCAGCATTAGTTTTTGTGTCCACCAAGCAGGACATGTAAGCACTGGCAGCACCTCAAGTGCTGCTGCTCTCTCACAGACACAGACCAGCTCTCTCCCACAGCTTCAATGTGAGTTACAATCACACAGCTTCTGTGTAAGCACAACATTTATATCAGTATGCTGTTGGCTTTGGTGACTGATTAGTCTATGAGATAAGAAAGCCTGGGCTGACTGTCTTTGTGTGTTATTATGTTAAGGGTTATACAGTATGTAAAACCCCACAAGGGGAGGGTTTAAAATGACAATTGCAGAGGGGACTGGGAGACACTTATGTTAAACGTATTATATATGTACCCCTAAAGAGTACTAACAACAGCAGTGTTGAGTTATGTGTTGAGAGTGTAAGACCCAGACTGGTGGTGCAGAGTGGAGATACTGTATTAGTTGCTGGAAGCAGACAAAGTCTGCAGGCTGATTGGCTGAGAGTGAGAGAGCCAGCTGTCATCGAGCATGAGTTATAGCACAGAGCAGGAGCCTCTGTAAGAATTTGGAGCAACAATAGGCACAGAGTATGAGAAGGAGCAGGAGGCATGTGCGATGTCTAGAAACAGGGAGGCTTCTACAGGCAAAGAATCGCTGAGAACAGGGGAAGGCTCCCAAAAAGTAGCAGCTGCAGTCGTCGCATGTTGGCCCACTGGTAAGGTAAAGAAGGTGGTAGAGTGGGTGCAGTTAAATGGGAACAACCGAGTTGGGGTAAGTTCCACTGCTACTAACCAGAAAGGACTATATGTACAGTATGAACTAACCAGGGGAGTGAGGTTCGCTGAACCTGGGTATCTGCGAGCAAAGGGCTTAGCGGTGTGATAGAATCTTTAGGTGATCACTTTGAAGGTCAAGAATAAATGGACAGAGGCGTGTGAGAGTTCTGTGATGACACCAAGGGTAATGTGTCATGAGTATGGGACTCTGAGCCTGAGAGTCCTCAAGCCGAGGGCTCAGAGGTCCTTAATTAGTGTTCAAGCTCAAATGGTGTGACAGTGATAACAGTAAAATGTGCTTTGAGGAGAGGGAATTTAAAAGGGGAAAACTTTGGAAAAAGTGCAGAAAAGCAGCGCAAAACCAAAAATAAAAGCCTACCTCTTATTTAAGGGCCTGAATGATTGTGTCACATCAGTGTTGCCAAACTGCTTACTGTCTTAATAAAATGTTAACTATGCCAAAACAAACACCATAAGTCACAGTCTATAAAACAAAGTTCTTTTAGCTGTGATTTTTTGGTCACTTCCTCTATTGCTCTCTTGTATATGCATGGGTGGAAATTAGAGTAAGTGAGAGCTGCTGCCTGTCCGTTCTCAGTATTCATCTTCTTTTGTACAAGTACATACTTTATTATGTACGTACTATTTTCACACATACTGTACTGATGTAGGTGTAGAATGGGAAGAATCAGAGACAGTTTGTTTTTGCTATAGGACAATAGTAGACCTGACAGGAACAGCGGAGATGCAATTGTGGGGGAGAATAAGTAGAAACGTATTTTTATTATTATTATTATTTAGAAACTGTTGCAATTGTGGGGGAGAATAAGTAGAAACTCCCAAATGTGTAGTTGAACTAGAAGAATATAGAGGGCTGTTTAATGAGTGAGGCAGAACTGAGGAAAGCCTCTAGTCTTAAAGAGTCTCCACACTCAGTAAGAGCAGAGACTGTGTGGGGAGAACCGAAAGAGAGTAAAGATGGAAGTTAAACAGTAATACATGATGAGTCCAAAGTGATGAAAACCCAGAAGATATAGATTTACTGTATATTGAGTTTTATCTGCCCTGATATGTTTATAGAGAAAGAGGCTTTATCCCCAAGGGGCAATTTATTTTGAAACCTACAATGAACTTCTGATTTTTTTTACATTCATAGTTTCACTCACTGCCACTTAAAATACTGCCATAAATACATTTGTATTCAGCAGAAGGGAAATATCTAATCTTAGAAGAATTTGAAAAAAATGGCAGCAGAACTAGTACTGCAATTTGTTAATGCACCTGTGCCTCAGGAGAGCTGAGTTGGTGACTTACTAATGATGATAGTCTCATGTGTTTTCCACATTGCAGTTGACATGGTACATTCATCAAGATATGTTTTTTTTTAAACTGACTTGTACAGTTTATTATGCAGCTATACAGAATTCCACATTTTTGCTGGATCCCCATTAATTCCTCTAATCAGACAATGCACATATTGATGTTGAAGGTGACCCCAGGATTAAGTGGTGGAATGGATTTTTAGGAAGTGGGTACACTTTGGATAGAGAATAGCCCTGTTCATCCAAGCTTGCAGGACTGCAGATAGAAGGGGCCTCTCTGATAAGCAGAATACCCCATGTATGTAACACAGACCAGGACATTGTCAGATTGTGCCCATTCTTAACCTTCTTAATGATGGATTGTCCATCATGACTCCTTTCAGTCTGGAACCCACAATTGGAGACCCTCTTTAGTAACACCATGGGTCAGATGACATGGTCGATCACCCAAAGAATGGCAGGCAAATGGGAAACCTGTAGGGTGTTAAAAAAAACACACTGATGACATCACAACACCAGCCAGGATTACTGGACACTAAACAACCTTCTCTACTGCTCTCCGCTCTCAGTCAAAACTTGGTGATTTGAAAATAAAAAACCATTTAACTGCAACCACTATTGGCTGAGCACCAGGGTTAAAAATTTTGTCCAGGATGCTACGTTAAGAGTGAATTTGTATGTAACATAATTCTGCCCACGTTTCTCAACTGAGTGAGACCCTGTAGATAGCCAGATGTTATTCTAGTTTGATCATTTGAGTCAGTACATTTTGATTTTGTCGACATGCCTAAATAGGGTGTTAAAAAAAACACTACACCTGATGACATCACAACACCAGCCAGGATTACTGGACACTAAACAACCTTCTCTACTGCTCTCCGCTCTCAGTCAAAACTTGGTGATTTGAAAATAAAAAACCATTTAACTGCAACCACTATTGGCTGAGCACCAGGGTTAAAAATTTTGTCCAGGATGCTACGTTAAGAGTGAATTTGTATGTAACATAATTCTGCCCACGTTTCTCAACTGAGTGAGACCCTGTAGATAGCCAGATGTTATTCTAGTTTGATCATTTGAGTCAGTACATTTTGATTTTGTCGACATGCCTAAATATACTTGTATTCAGAAGTAGAGGCTTCACCTGGGATCAGACTTCTCCCCAACCATCTGATTCACCTGAGCCACAGTGACTTTGTGGATGGATGTTTAAAAACATAGTTCAGATCAATGTAAACAAGGAAGTCCTTCCTAGAGAACTATTTGCCAGTACAAAAACTTAACAGAATCCTCTCCCACTCCCCCCCAAGAGGAAACAACCGAGCAGAAGAGGATTGGACATTGCTTCGGCAAACAGCAGTCTCTATCGGGTCGGGAGTTAAGAATTCATAAACCAACTACTATTGGATGAGTGTTTTAAAGTTCACATTATGGAGAATTAGCTTAAACATGTTTTGATAATATTTAATTCACATTAGTAAAAGTATCTACTTGTTTTTGAGTATCTAAATGCCCAATATTTACTGTATATGAGACTGATTAACAAGCAAGACATTAAAAAATTGTATACTGTGTACTCATGCAATTTATGGTCATATTTACTAATTGTGCCAGTAAATTCACACAACACAATATATATACCATGTATTTGTAGGTGATATGGAAGCTCCTGTTACAGAAAAATTAACTGGTGCAAATGGAGGCTGTGAAAAAATAGGCATTAGTGCTGGGTAATATTAGTTTAACTGACACAGAGCTTCTACAGGGGCTAGGGTGGCTCAAGACTAATAACACACCAGACCCGACTGGTAAGTAATTTAGGGAAATTATTCATAGACCTGTAGGATAACTGAGAATGTGAATCCTCTCCATGGAGTACTGCACATGTTCTCATCCTGGTAAAGTTATAGAAACAAATAGAGCTAAACTAGAAGAATACATGCAAAATAATGGCATTTTAAGAAATATGCCAACATACCATTCTTGTTCTCCCAAAAAGCTATACTGCAGTATCTTTTATGGATTTGGTTTGCCTGTTCTTCTTTCTTTAACACTCCTTCTCTTGATATGCATTGGAGGCTAAAAGATATTTTTCTCAAATTAGATCTTTCATTTTTTTTCCATTGAGATCACTATTCATTCCCTACAACCCTATAAAATATGCACATAGCAAACTTTATTTTTTTAATTACTGCTTCTTATGACAAAAAACCCTGCTGAGAATGTATCTGAGGTGGTTTCTATGACAACTTTTATCATTTGACTAACCAGTTAAACGTTCATATCTTTTGCTGAAACAAACAGTATATTTAACCTTATTCTGGTCTTTTGGGTCCAGTGGACACAAGCAATTTTAATATTTGAAAAATGTGTTTCCACTATGGCCTGGGGCTAAAATTTCATTTGCAATAATGATGATCCATCCAGTTACCTATTAATGTAATGTAAGGCAGCTGTCCTAAGACACCTTCTATCTGATGAATTACTTTAAAGCCTAAAGTAAAAAACAAGCTGAATTGTTTAGTTGTGGATTAATAACTCTAAGCATGTTATTGGATTTTATAAAAAAAAACTAAAAAAGGTGTCCAAATCAATTTATACAGTAGCTTAGGACAAAGAAAAATGTTATTTTAGATTGATATTTTAGTTGTTTCTATTTTTATAAGGCATTTTTTCTAATATATAAACTTGATAACTGAGGTAAATATATGATACATTGAAAAATAAAGTTACAATGTAATAGTTGTGCTCTGGAATGCAGTTTCGTGAGCAATATACGTTGTTCATCTTTCAGAAACTGATACTGTACACTACAGTTATCATTACATTACACTTATCTTCTGTATTCCAGAGTCTACTCTGAAACAACCAAGAGTAAAGAAGGACTACACCCTTGATGCATCACAGAGCATATGCACAGGCACATGCAGAAGACAGGTGAAATTTTGAAGCACTAGTCACTGTATCTTAAGCTGTCTAGCTTTAGAAAGTGGAAGGAAACTAAAGCACCTAACAAAACCCATCTCCCATGAATGGGGAGAACATCCATACCCAGCTAAAAAGATGCACCAGTCCAGTAACTAAATCTTCAATGCTAACCAGTATTATAAATTAATGTAAATATTTGTCCATTGTATCCTAAAATAAATAAATCATATTAACATAAGAAATAATACATTTCTTTTAAAAAAGAAAACTCTAATCACTTGTGAATCATTGGTGAAATCTACTCAATCACTGATGAAATCTAAATATTCACAACAGTGAATCAAGAGGGTAGCCCAGTGGTTAGCATTGCAGCATTGTAATATTGCTGCTTCACTGCACTGGGGCCCTGGTTCCAATTTCCCCGTGTTCACATGGGTTTCCTCTGGCTGCTGTGGTTTCTCTCAGTCCAAAAACAAATGGCTTCTGAAAAAAACTGGCCAATGTTTGTGTCTGTTTGCCCCGAGATGGACTGGTGCAGTGTGTAACCTGCCTTGAAGCCATTGCTTACTAGGCTCTGCCTCTCATATGACTCTGTATTGGATAAAGTGGTTAGAAAATGGGGGAATGTAGAATATCAGGCATTTGTGGGGTTTTTTAAGGTTTTTTAAAGTGATAGCAGAACATCTTTGTCCTAATTTTTATTTGACTTTGTATCTGCTATCACCCTTGGCAGGAATTAGTGGGTTCCTGATATTGAGATTTCAGGCATGCACTTGTAGACCAATCACTCCCAGCTGCAAATGACTTTGGTAATTGCTAGCTTGTTAGTGTTTCCTATATTATATCTGCCTGTTTAATAAGGGTTTCTGTCTTACACCATGATAGCCACAGGCAAATAGTGGAAAACAGCTTATGTGAGGTCTGAAAGTAAGAATGTACTATATATAAGCAGACTGACTGAGAAGGCAAAACATAACTGAAACATCCTTCAGTTTCATGTTTATTAAGTGAGTTTGCTCTATGCTACAGTACGTGTTCAATATTTATGCTCTACTTTAGACCATGCCGATATCCCAGGGTCCTGCAGTAGATAACTATTTTCTGTTTTAATTCAACAGAGCTTGTAAAGAACTGTAACAAAAGTATGGTTTTTAAGTTAAACTTACTTTTTTTGTTTGGGTTTGCAGTCAAAACAACTGAGGGAAAAGATTACCGTCACATTGTGGTGTCTATCATGGGACAACACAAGCAGTTCATGTAACTGAAAATATGAATGTGCAAGACCACAGGAGACGAAGTCCTTAGCAATAGCAATAATTGAAACTCCAGTCACAACAACAACATGCCCTAAAAAAGACCACACCATCAGACAAGCTACAGTTCAATGCCAAACAAAATCTGTTGGTCCATCCGCTGGTCAATCTCAAGATTTCCTCTACCCTCATTCATGAACGAGACTCCTCCACTTGGGTCAGCTTCTCCCCTTTCACCTGGAGCGATCAAGCCAGTCTTTTCTGGGAGAGAACCATGACCTTAGATTTGGAGGTGCTGACTACATCTCACTTGCTATGAACCTCTCCAGTGCATGCTGAAGATCACACTCCTATAAAGTAAAGAGGACAATATCATCCGTAAACAGTAGATCTGCAATCCTCAAGTCGCCAGACTGGATACATTCCGAACCTTGGGTGCATCTCGATATCCTGTCCATGAAAACCATGAACAAAAGAGGTGACAAGACACACCCTTGGGCTGAGTCCAAAGCCCACCTTGAACAAGCTCAACTTAATCCCAAAAATTGCAACAACTCTCAGTCTGCAAATAAAGGGAGTAGATGTCAAGCAGCTTCAGCCCCAGAACTCCATTCTCCCACAAGATATCCCAGGGTACATCAGGTTCCCCCACGTGAGGGGCACTAGTCCCTGGCTGGGTGCTGTACTGTTGCCATCCTTCTCACAATTGCTACTGCAAGGGTATAATGTGTCACCACATTAGATCACATGGAGAAGAGATTTCAGACCTAACAGTCTTTGCTCAGTGTGTCCCTACACACTTGATCAATAGCTTCAAGAAATTTTTCCAGTTGGAAATGTTTATAATGTCATATCATCATTTAAACTTTAAGGTAATATTTCCTAGCTCATTTGTAGAGCATAAAATTCATTGTGTTCCTGTGACTGCTGGAGACATATAGGATATAAGGATTTAATTTTCCTCTGATAATAGAATATTATTATATTTCAAGATTTTTATGCTACTATGTAATCTAAAAAAACTGACCTCATATGGATTTCATTACACACAAACATAACGCTCTTCATCCACATTTGTATTCGTCAGGTTCCTTCTCCCAGGTACAGTATATAAACTTTAAGTAAAAAGTATTATTTTTAATATCAATATAACATTTAGTTGGGGTTTGAGAAGTCTGTAACAGACAGCCAATCAAAGTTTGGAAGTTATCATTGTATCAATTAGTTAAATGCAAAATGAGCGAGATGGGCCAAATTGTAGCATCGCATTTGTTAACATTCTTATGTGTTAACAGTTAATATTAAGTTGAATATTCACATGATCATTCATTTTCAGTAGTGATGTGTTAGTGAAAAACTACTCATTATTTGTTGTGTCAATAAACAATAATTTACAATCCTTAACAGTAATCTCATCAAATTGTCTTTCTCTGCCTGATTACAACACTAATATGGGTTTAACATATACCCAAAGCCATTTTTCACAACTTCATTTATCTTTTTCTGCAGCAGTACAATAAATTCAGTAACATTAGCAGCAAATTCATATTTCCCATTGGAGTAGAGCACCATTGTACTGCATTTACAGCTATTTAAATGTACTTAAATTAAATTAGATTGCAGAAATGAACCTTTGACCTTTTTAGGTTTCTGTATTAGAAACAAAGCATTCTGCTTCTTCATTCATTCTTTTTGGACATACCACCTACACAAGATAAGATGAAGGTGACCTGTATGTTATCTTTTCCCCCATAACTTAAGAGAATAGGAACAAATGATGCTATTTAATACACTATTATCAAATTCTCCAAGTATATTAATTAATTTAAATAAATTTAATAAAATCTTAAATAAAATAAATCATTTATTATCTCTTTCTAAATTACTCATACAAATAAGATAAAAAAATCAGAAAACCTCATCTTGTTTTGCAATTGAACAATTTTAGTACTTGTATTTAATTAAATCCATTCAAAACATATTTTACATGGTATAATATATGAAAAATAAATGATTGTCTATTTATAAGGTATTTGTCTTCTAAGAGTATTAACTAGTATTCCCCCTAGTTTCTTTTTATGAAGCAGTTAATATTAATTTTCTACAATATAATAGTAGGGGTAATCAAGGATATTAAATGGATTTACTGGACAGTACATTTACTGGTCTTTATAAAAGTTACATTATGTGTTTAAAGTGCTAAATCTAAAGACAGTACAGGAGTTTAACATTATTTCACTTTGCCCAGAATAGAAACAATATTTTTATCAAATTTAATTATGAACCATAAAAAAGGTTTGAAAATATACAAATATACAAATTTGAAAAAATTTTATGAAAGGATATTGAGATTTGTTTTCCAGTTTTACATTTTTTTTATTGGAGTTCCATAAATGAAACCACAACTCTGTACTGGAAGCATACAAATGTAATATTTAAAACATTTTATAAACTATTTTCTACACTAGGTATAGGTATGTTTTTCATAAATACTGTATACCATTAAATGGTAAAGGAAAAATATTCTTAAAGAGTAATAGTTGCAAGATAAATATCAAAATTTTAAATTCCGAAATGTGCCCCTTAAATCTGCTTCAAATTCAATACCCATTGAACACTTAACTGCTCCATTGTAACAACTGCAGGGTACAATGGCAGAAAATCTTTTTGCTGAATGCAACCTGAACAGATGCAATAAAAGCAGTCCTTTGAAACCCAAATTGAGAATGAAAAGCAAGCCTTTGTGTAATGCACCTTTTTTCAAGCCTCTATTTGTGATGCCATTGAAAGGTTTCATAAAGGTGAAAAACATCACTAATTCCAAGGTCTTCTCATCTGATGAGTCTTTTACTTTCTAAAAGGATAAATCTATATAGAAGTTGCTGGATTTTTCTTTTTAGAGCAGTATATGTTTAGATTGTTTTTCCTTCCTACATTTAAAACTAAACAACTGTATACTAGGCAAGTATACTAGAATGGGTAAGCATTTAAATTTATGACAAACACTAGAGTCCTGCACCAAATAAGATAGGGCCTGACTCATGTATTTGAAAATCGATCCTGTTTAAAATCTGCATGTCCATTTGATTCCAGACTTCATAAGTATCTTTCTAAACAGAATATAATTGATATAAGATGCACTGCCCTACTTATGGGTCCCAAGATTGTCTCCTAAACACAATTTTATTCCTACTAATGAAACTGCCTTTTTATACAGTCATCCTTCCTTTTGCCAACACCCAAAAAACAAGTGACATGATGATTGAGATATATTTCCCTCTCACACTGGATTATTAATTACTTAGAAATGTCTTTTAAAGCAAAGTCCTCCTCATCAAAAACTGTAAGGCCAATCACCTGTAATAGGCGTCATCTGAGTTTCACTTAGTGTACAGTATAGTGATCCTGCATAAACCAAGACGTCTGTCTCACCAACATTTTTTTTTTGGAAAATTCAAATAGCTGCTTTCTTGATTAATTGAAACTTGACAGGTTTCATCAGCCCTTAAATGTACTCCAGGTTTTCACCTTTTAGATATGGGTACAACAACATAGTTAGACAACTTACTCCCAACTCAGTAGGTATCATTTGTGTGACAATATGGCTTAAACATTGCAGGATGGTGTTCCCGCGTAAATCAAGACAGATGTCCCTCTGCCATTGTTTTCTGAAAATTCTGTACTGCTACACTGATCAAATTTAATCTTTGCAACTTTCGTCTACAGTCAAACACACAGAGTATGGACCTCATACTGTATCCTGCAGCAATATTTAAACACTCAAGCAAAGTCATATACTGCATGTAGAAACATGGCCAATAATGCAACCCTTTCCTAGTCTTTGAAACTGCTTATAGTTTTGTATTTTTCCACCTTTTATAATTGGTCATGCTACAGTATGTGAGTGAGTGGTTGAGCATCATCAAACTAAGCAAAAATACAGTACTTGTAGAAATAAGCCATCATACACATTGCGACAATAAGTCCCTGAATCAAACGACAATACCATGAAGTACCACACAGAATTTTCAAGTGAGTATAAAATTAGCATCTGACACATTGTTTTTCCTGCATAAACTAAGTTATCCAGTAGTATGCCAGCCATTTATTCTCAAAAACTCAAACTGTTTCTATCTTGGGAGATGTTGCATCAATTGAATTGAAACTTGGCAGATTTAATTAAAAACAAAATCTTTTTCTGAATTGCACTTCACATGTTGCTGCAAATATTATACCCCCAATAGTAAATTAGAAACTTCTTGGCACACACGGCCCATTGTGAAAATTGCTCTTCAAAAACTATAAAGCAGATAACCTCCAAACTTGATAAGCATCATTCTTGTGATAATAAAATTTAGATAAGATGAATTAAGTTTCTTCAGTAAACCAAAAGTTAACAATATATTTCTGTAATTTCAAAGTACTGCTGTTTTAGGAACTACAGTTCTGATTTTATTGAAGCTTTATAGATTTCATCAACACTGCAAAATATGCATAAAATAATTTTTGTTCTGAAGTTTTTGGGACCCAAAGATGTGTGAAAAGCCTGTATATGCATAAACTATCACCTTATCTGATCTAATATAAACATGACGAAAAGCCAAAGTGACCAGAAAGTACTAAAACTAAAACTTATTGCTGTTGTATTATTGCTAACCCTCTCAGGGCACCCATAGCAAGCACACAGGAGATCACAGTGAATAAAAGAAACTGAGTGAAAAAACCTCCAGCAAAATAAGAGACCAGAATCTTTCTAAGTATTTTGAGAACTTAGAGGATCAGAATCTAGACCATAAGAAAGGCATGTGTTATATCTATGGGGATACTTATTTGTTAATTGTTACATTTTATGCTAAAATAATGTTTTTATGGTTTAGAAATGCAATGTTATCCATTAAGGAAATAGTTTTCCATTTGTTTGTGCTATTTAGTCCTGAATAGTTCCATTTTATAAAAGAATTGGTACCCTCTTCACCCTTTTGTGTATTTACATCTTTTACAGGGTAGAGCTCTCTGTTTTAGTGTCTGTAGAAGGAAGAACTCTTAAACATGCAGACCTGTAAATATCTGTATGTACAGTATTGTATGGAAATGTTGCATGTCTTTTATTGTACATATTTTTTGTCCTTACTACCTTGATATTACTTAACATGCTGTGCAAAAGAAACACAACAAAGAAACACATGAAACAAGAGGGAGGCTGTGTAAATGTTAACTTTTAGAAATTTGATTATACAGCAAGGATGTCAGGATGCGCTATTGGTTTGATTGACATTTCTCATTTTGTCATTTTACCACTCCAAGACTACAAACCAGTAGTTTGACAAAATATAGCATTACCAGCAGAGCTTAATTCTGTGACATACTCCACTAAAGATTCATCTGATTCAAAGTCAACTAAACAAGGTGAATTACAGTCAGATGTATTCAGAATCATAAGCAGAAGTAGTGTCAGTAAAGTACAGAGCAGCAATTTTGATCAAGTCAACAAAACAAGAAGGAAACTAGTAAGAGTGTAAATTAAAAAGGAGGTAAGTAAATTCAATAAAGATTAGAAATGCTGCTACTACCACCTCCTTTATTATATACTCCTTAATATAACTCTGAAATCAAGAAGCTCTACAAATCATAAGCATGTGGTCAGACGCCTTTGATCACTTTTTTCTTATGACAGAAGACAGACAAGAGACTGGCTGAATTGGACAGAAGAAAAGAACTAGAAGAGACAGCAAACATTCTTAACAACCCCTGTTATCACTGAAGTGTGGTACTGTAGGTATGACTGAAAGGCACTGAAGCAAAGAAAAAAAAAAATCGCCTTGAATGTACTTTCATGCACATAGCGATTAGCCAACACCTGTACACTTTGTGAATCATTTACATTGACTGAATCTGAACTAATAGTTTTAAAGTTAAGACATCATTCATTCTAAACTACAGTTAATTCATCGTTATGGTTTCTGCAATTAATGTTATTCAATACCTGAAAGCCAGGTTTGCAGTGTTACTCACACTTAGGGTCCCTACGGTATGTTAATATTATGTGTCATCAAATTTATAGTGGCAGTGGTTTGAAATAAACAGGTAATTTAAATTGGATATACTTTTTTCCCCATTTTTTTACCGCAATTAGATAATGAATTATAAGAATACTAAGTTTCATAGTAAGTTTTGTACAGGGACTAGTACTAGAGCGATGTCAGAAATCCAGAGGGACACAAGAAAAACAAGAGGTCGGACAAAGTCACGAACTGGAAGCGTAGCTCTGGCTGAGGATACCTCAATAATGAGTGAGGACAAGTTGCAGAGTCAGAGTTTAAATAGACAAGGTGAGTGAAGTTAATTAGTGAGTGATCAGGTGCTTGTGGGAATGAGACATTGTCCACGTGCCTGCGTACGCTTTGCGACAGTTGGAAGAATGAGTTTACTCAAATGAGTAAACTCTAAATTTTGTTATTTCACCTAATACTAAAGGCTGACCTGGAGTCGACACTTAATGGTATCTCTAAGCCAATCCATACTCTGGCATAAAAAGGAACATCATTGAAAGGGATGCCTTTACAAGGGCATTTTTCAATGGTTTTGATTGTTTAGACCCATATTTTGTGGTATGAGGAACATTTTCAAATCTGATGACTCGAGGGCTTCTGACACACATTGCAGAATTGCTCCGTTGAAAGCCCAGCTAGGGTTAGGTTTAGCATTCCCACATTGCTTAGACATTTTGTTTACACTCCGTGTTAACTTGTGTCTATCTCAAACTTTTTTTTTCCCCAGGGACTTTTGGCTGCTTATATTGTATATTGCACTATTCACTAGTGGAATTCCAAACTGAATCACATGAAATGTTGGAAGAAAACATGCTCAACTAGGTAGAATCTCTTACTTTTGTCATTTTACATGCAACTGGGTGTTTAACTGGAGATGACATTTAATGGTTCTTGTTACCGAAGCCCTATTGTGGCCCGAATTGCACTCTCACGTTAATATCACTTTTACATTTTTCACCAGATTGAAAATTTACCCAAAGAAGGTACATTATGGAAGGGGAAGCCTTTCCAAGAGCATTTTCCAATAGTTTTGATTTTTGTAGACCCATATTTTGTGGTTTGAGGAACACTTTCAAATCTGATGACTGGAGGGCTTCAGAGACATATTGCAGAAGTGCTCTGTTGAAACCCCAGCTAGGGTTAGGGTTAACATTCCCTCTCTACTTAGACATTTTTTACAGTCAGTGCTGGATTTTGGGTCCCAAGTGAACTTTAGGATGAGTGATACTTTGCTCTTATCTGACAGTTTTTTTTCAGGAAATTTTCACTGCTTTATTTTGTATATTGCACCATTCAGTAGTTCCATTCCAAAAGTGAGTCAGACCAAAGGTTCTCAGAAAACGTATTCTACTGGACAAACTCTCTTAATTTTATCATTTAATGTGCTAATAGATGTATAGCTGGAGACAACATTTAATAGTTCTTGTAATCCAAACGATACTCTGGCCTGAAAAGCATGCTCGTAATTATCACTTTTATAGCATTTTTCAGCTGACTGACAAACAAGGTACATTATTGAAGGTGTTACATTTCTGAGAACTTTTTTTCCCAATAGTTTTGATTGTTGTAGACACATATTTTGTGGTTTGAGGAAAACTTTCAAATCTGATGACTGGAAGACTTCAGAGATGCATTTCAGAATTGCTCCGTTGAAACCCCAGCTAGGGTTAGGTTTAGCATTCCCACATTGCTTAGACATTTTTCACACTCAGTGCTGGATTTGGGGTCCCATGTAAACTTTAGGACAAGTGTTAACTTGCGTCTATCTCAAACTTTTTTTTTCCCCAGGGACTTTTGGCTGCTTATATTGTATATTGCACTATTCACTAGCAGAATTCCAAACTGAGTCACATAAAATGTTGGAATAAAACATGCTCAACTAAGTAGAATCTCTTAATTTTGTTATTTTACATGCAACCGGATGTTTAACTGGAGATAATGTTTAATGGTTCTTGCAACCAAAGCCCTACTATGGCCTGAATTGCACTCTCACTTTAATATCATTTTTACAACAGTTTTTAGCTGGTTGAAAATTTGCTTAAGTAAGGTACATTATTAAAGAGAATGTGTTTCCAGTAGCATTTTCAATGGTTTTATCATTGGGTTCTCTTCCCATAGGCAATAAAAAAATAAAAATAAAACAGTTAAAAATGCAAAGGATTTTTCTGTTTTCGAACCATATTTACCCTTTTCAATTCACCACATCAGTGGTATATTTTAATATGTCAATTGAGCTGGTAATTATTTAATTAAATGTTTACATTACTTTTGTTATAAATACAGATTCATGAATACATACAGTGGTGTGAAAAAGTTTTTGCCCCCTTCCTGATTTCTTATTTGTTTGCATGTTTGCCACACTGAAATGTTTCAGATCATCAAACAAATTGAAATATTAGACAAAGATAACACAAGTAAACACAAAATGCAGTTTTTAAATGAAGGTTTTTATTATTAAGGAAAAAAAAATCCAAACCTACATGGCCCTGTGTGAAAAAGTGATTGCCCCCTAAACCTAATAACTGGTTGGGCCACCCTTAGCAGCAACAACTGCAATCAAGCGATTGCGATAACTGGCAGTGAGTCTTTTACAGCGCTGTGGAGGAATTTTGGTCTACTCATCTTTGCAGACTTGTTGTAATTCAGCCACATTGGAGGGTTTTCGAGCCTTAACCGCTTTTTTAAGGTCATGCCACAACATCTCAATCGGACTCAGGTCAGGACTTTGACTAGGCCACTCCAAAGTCTTCATTTTGTTTTTCTTAAGCCATTCAGAGGTGGACTTGCTGGTGTGTTTTGGATCATTGTCCTGCTGCAGAACCCAAGTGCGCTTCAGCTTGAGGTCACGAACAGATGGCCAGACATTCTCCTTCAGGATTTTTTGGTAGACAGCAGAATTCATGGTTCCATTTACCACAGCAAGTCTTCCAGGTCCTGAAGCAGCAAAACAGCCCCAGACCATCACACTACCACCACCATATTTTACTGTTGGTATGATGCTCCTTTTCTGAAATGCTGTGTTACTTTTACGCCAGATGTAATGGGACACACACCTTCCAAAAAGTTCAACTTTTGTCTCGTCAGTCCACAGAGTATTTTCCCAAAAGTCTTGGGGATCATCAAGATGTTTTCTGGCAAAACTGAGACAAGCCTTTATGTTCTTTTTGCTCAGCAGTGGTTTTCGTCTTGGAACTCTGCCATCCAGGCCATTTTTGCCCAGTCTCTTTCTTATGGTGGAGTCATGAACACTGACCTTAACTGAGGCAAGTGAAGCCTGCAGTTCTTTGGATGTTGTTGTGGGGTTTTTTGTGACCTCTTGGATGAGTCGTCGCTGCGCTCTTGGGGTAATTTTGGTCGGCCAGCCACTCCTGGGAAGGTTCACCACTGTTCCATGTTTTCGCCATTTGTGGATAATGGCTCTCACTGTGGTTCGCTGGAGTCCCAAAGCTTTAGAAATGGCTTTATAACCTTTTCCAGACTGATAAATCTCAATTACTCTGTTTCTCATTTGTTCCTGAATTTCTTTGGATCGCAGCATGGTGTCTAGCTTTTGAGGATCTTTTGGTCTACTTCACTTTGTCAGGCAGGTCCTATTTAAGTGATTTCTTGATTGAGAACAGGTGTGGCAGTAATCAGGCCTGGGTGTGGCTAGAGAAATTGAACTCAGCTTTCCAAAGATGTGATAAACCACAGTTGATTTATGTTTTAACAGGGGGGGCAATCACTTTTTCACACAGGGCCATGTAGGTTTGGATTTTTTTTTTCCCTTAATAATAAAAACCTTCATTTAAAAACTGCATTTTGTGTTTACTTGTGTTATCTTTGTCTAATATTTCAATTTGTTTGATGATCTGAAACATTTCAGTGTGACAAACATGCAAAAAAATAAGAAATCAGGAAGGGGGCAAACACTTTTTCACACCACTGTACATTAAAAGTAGGCAAATTATTTTATTTTCTGCTTGTACTATAATACATTATCATAAATGCAATGCTTGGAAATGTACATTAATGGACCAGTACACTTTTATTAGACTTGTTCTATTAAAAATCCAGTAGTGAGGCTTTAGTATTGCTCTCATTTCAAGCTTGAAAGTGTTCTGTGACTTTAAAGAGAGCAGCTTTATTTAGAAACATTTAAAATGACAGTCTAAGTTATGGTTTCAGTTTTGCAACACTATTTGATTTTCATATGATTGTTGCTTTCAAGGGAGCAATTCTGCTTGGTAGGATGTGAAAATTGCAGGCTGAAACAATTACATCTTTTTTTGCAGTCCAAGAGCTACATACCATGGTATTTATTCTTATTATCTGTATTCTTTTCATTCTTGCATCTCCTATAGATTTAAAATTGTAATTCAGCATGTTTCATTTTTTCCGTTTGACATCTTTGATACTCACATATGCAGCAGGCATTCTATCAGTATCATCCATCCTTTATCACAAAACAGCCAATCATGATTGTCGCTGGAAGCTGGAGCCTATCATGAAAGCACACGGGCAAAGGACAGGACTGTCTCACATGTCTGCTCTTCCCCAGGAACCAAGGCAATGTGAGAAGTATAACTTTAAGGTATGATAAACATAGAACAAGTACTGTAGGTCCAAATAAATCCATTACCATTTGGACAAATCCAAATCCATTATATTCAGTGTTGGAGTGATCATACAGGAGTTAGACCAGTGGTTCTAATCAGCAATCCTGATTGTTACTGTAGTATTGATGTTTCCTCTACCTAGCTGGATATTTAATTTAATATAAAAATACATCATTGTCTCCATCATTTCAGTCCTCTGCTATCTGAATGCTTCTCTTACTGTATATGCCTACTCCACACTTTCCCATGTTTTTTTTCTTGGCATTGAAGAAAGATACAAGATGTGAAAAAGGGGTTAACTTATTTCTTTCTGCACAAAGACTTCTTGTAACACAAGACATTCCATGCTTAGGCAGCTTTGAGTTATGGCAGGGATGGAAGTTAATTGATATGAAATTCCAAGTGCAAGATAAAGACCCCCCCTAAATAAGGAAAGATAAAGCCAACCATTAAAAGTGTTCAAGGTCTTGGGAATGTCCAAACACAGGTGCCCCCCCCCCATTACCATGGTAACAATTTGCGTCAGAAGCGGCTGAAATTTTCTATATAAACTGGAAGTTTTTACCTACTGTATAT
Organism: Atractosteus spatula; assembly: GCF_055471065.1. NCBI lineage: Eukaryota > Metazoa > Chordata > Actinopteri > Semionotiformes > Lepisosteidae > Atractosteus > Atractosteus spatula. The sequence goes on from NC_142707.1 coordinate 59,388,661, forward strand.
CCCGAACAATATGTTGGTCTTATTGTTCCGTGCATGCAATAAACTCAGTTGTTTAAACTTCATTGCGGGTTCCAGAACTTATTTGTCTGTTACTACAGCATCAAAGTTGCTCCTGCAAACTTCATCTTCCCATCTTCTACGCAGCCTTTTTGAAGAATTTCCTTCTATTCTTATTTGAAATTTTCACACTTCACATAACGCCACAAATGAATTTGTTCTTCTGTCCTATAAAAACCATTTGAAGCTGGATTAAGCTGTTTCTTATTCTGATTTCCTGTGTTGTAGAATCTGCAAGCTACAAACGTCTCTCCTATTTTAATGTCTTTGTTTCAAACAGGGAAATTGGTTCCCATTCATTTATGGGTATCCATTTAAACACGGGGATTTAGTTCGGATTAGAAACTGTTTTGGTTTTTCAGATGCAAGTGTAACCAGGTGACAAGCTGGTGGCACAGGAATTGGGTGTAGTAAACTGATAGTGCTTCACTACCAGCTTCAGTACTCGTGCTCTGTGCCATCCTGAGAAATCGTCTGAAAATCCTTCAGTTGTATTTTTTAATTTTTCAGGTGAGACATGTATACCTGAGCTAAATAGTGTATGTTTATGTTAAGTGATATACAGTAATTGTTAATTACTTTAAGAAGTTTTTTTTTAATTTATAAAAGTCTATAGTGTGGAGGTTACAAAATGTTTATTGAATGTTAAACTTCAGTGATTAAATATGTTAAGCCAACAGGTTAAGACTGTTCATTTGTTGAGTTAAGAAGTAGAATGTAATGTTATAAATTATGTCATATTTTTGTGCATTACAATAGGAGCAAAACTAGAAGGCAACATACTGTATTTGAAGACTTGTAGTTCACCGCTTTCAGCTGCAGGACTTGAGACCTGATCCACAAAAATGTCTGGAAACTTTCATGTTGTAATTTCTCATTATTCGGACAACTAACCTTTAAATAAGAGATCCCATGCGGGTGGTTTCTCGTCACAAACAAGTCACAACAGACCACCACCAGTGAAACCTCTTGGCCTGGTAAGATCTGCAAAACATCATAACCGACAGGCAGCTTAGCAACCTGCAACATAGAAACACTGCCATGAAGTTACCCAGTGGGTTAATGGGAGTGCAGGACACACAGGCATTGCAGGATCTGAGTCATACTAGATAATTGTATGTACCTGGCTCTCCACAATTTGTGCTAACCCATGCACCAAGGCAGGCAGTGTATACTATCAAGTACTGATATTAATAAGGATTAGGACAGGGTTACTGTAAAGGTAAGTAAGGGTTACTGTTAAGATGTCTTTGAGCTATTAAGGTGTTTTTTGAAAAAATGTACAGATGTAGCCATTCAAAATGTGCAGTAAAACCCCATAGCATGGGTTTCCTCACGCAGGCGGCTGCAGTAAGTGATCTGCTGGTGGCACTTGTGGTGCATTAGTTGTTGGTGAAGCGATTGCTTCATTTTAATCTCTGTACTGTGCACATTAAATCTGCTTAATATGGAATTTTACAACTAAAGAGAAATTCTGGTAGCTGAGCATAAAAAAAAACAGGAGCATAACATCACTGAAGGTCAAAAACGATATTAATTTAGGAATATAAACATTTTACATACTGTATATAGCTGGTAGTGGTGGTTTAAAAATACACAACAGTATCCCACTTTCCTCATAAAGATTTTATGCATCAAAGTCTTTCACTTGGCCACTTACTGTGGTTATTTTGGAAAAGTTTTTCCATGCACATTCTGACTATTACAGTAAGTTTATATACTTTATAAAAAGCTATAAGGTTTTAACCTTTTCTATTTATACTTCGCTCGTTATCGCAGTAAAAAATTGTACTGTACTTTTTAGAATCTGCTTAATAGGGAATATAATATGGAATCACACATCTAAAGAAAATAATAACTACATTAATTTAAGGATCTAAATATAATATTTATTTAGCTCAAAGTATTGCCGTATTCCACTTTCTTTGTAAACATCTGCATCAATTTCTTTGACTCATTTGCACTTGATTATGTTTGAAACATTTTAACCTGTCTATTTCAGCATTGTTTCTAAATGGCACTTTGGTACAGTGGATTGGGTGCTTGCCTATCAACCTGGAGGTCAGTGTTTAATTCCCTGTCAAGGTACATGGTAATTTAAAAAAAAGTAGTAAATATTACATTATATTGACATTTTATACATCACATGTTCAATAAGTAAATTGAAAATATGAATGAGTAAATGTGAATACTGTCAACGGTGGGAGAAAAAAATTCAACCAGTTTAATTCATTTCAAAATATGGCATCCCAATGGGGCAATTCAAAAATGAAATAGTATATTACAATTATAATCGAGAATAACAGTGATATTAAAAACACCACTGAAACTGAACTATAATAACATATCTGATCACTATTAAATTAATAACTTTAAATTGTTTTGTATTTTGTTCAGGGTCATTTGTCACTGTTTTCACAACCTTCGCTTTCTTATTAAAACACCTATTTTTGAGACAGGATGCTTCAGATGTCAATAACTTTGCCAACAAATAACACAGAGCCTTCAAACCACAGGCATTTTAAAGACCACAATCTGTGGAATTTTTCACAGCTTGTATATAAACATCTAGTACCTGGTTCCATTTTCAGAAACCTTATTTTGAATAAAGCGGATCCCAAGTGGAAGTGAGTTCATGTGAGAATTACAATTCTAATATATGCAAAACACCTGACCATTTAAAGCTTTCAGTGCTTTCTTTGTGTAGATCCTAATCACAGTGGGGGTAGGGTGTATAGGGGAAGGTTTAGCCTGTACTTGAATTAGGACTCTGTAATCTTCACACCTGAAACATTTCAGCATGGAATAAACCTTTAGTTGTTCCTTTGCAGCCTACGCATGCTGACGCAGCTCCCATCTTGAACTCTATGTTCTTGACTGAGAAGGCTTTGGAGAGCTTTACAACATTTTTGTTTTCCTTGTGATGCACGGTTGAAGTGTGATGAGAAATTAAACTAAAAATATGACATTTGCATTGGTGTTTTTATGTTATATATAACATTCAATATACAGTATATCACAGTATATTTACTTGACATTCACGATCACAGGCGTCCGGAGGAGCGTCAGAGTCAAGGAGATGCTCCCCCACCACCACGGACAGCCTGACGAAGCAATTCGGAAGGGTGCGACTGCAGCAGCCACAAATAAGTTTCTCCTGATCATAACTAACAAATTGTCACGGTTCACTTCCTTGTGTAACAATCATGATGTTTACAAACTACAAAAAATTCTTAATTTTTTAATAATTTGCTACCAATAAGTTTGAGTGCCGTTAACAATATAGAAACATGTATTTATCTGGTTGTATAAGGGTATTCCATCATGTTCTCATGGGGATCCCCATCCCCCAGACAGACAAAGTGATAAAGGTGTTAAAAATTCAAGAGATGTCTGTGGCAGAGTGTAGCACATTTTAAATTAATGAAAGGCAATGAACAGCAGCAGCCCATGTGCTGATGTTAGTGGTTTTATAGTAAATCTAATAATAAACAAATATAATAAATCAAATTCCAAAAAGATTAACTATAGAACGTCTTCTTTCGGTTTCAGCTTAATGAGGCAAATAAAGTCAAATCAGTCAGGATTCTCAGAGTTGCAAAAAAAACATTTTGCATAAAACCGTGAAATAAGCAGACCTTAAATTCTTCAAACAAAATCAGCTCTTTAAGGTTTGTCAAAATCAGATGCTTAGCAATCAATACACGACTTCTCAAAAGATACACATTTCTCTCATCCAAACAAAGGTTTGATTTTTTTTCATTTCAAAACCTTGGATGATGTGTAATAAAGTGATATATGAATGTGTAAAGTAATATTGTAATTATACATTATGTAATTGCCCACCAGGTGGCTCTACCCATTTTCCTAGGTTGTAGGAGTCACCCAGACATTATACTGTAGTGTTGGCGCCAGAAAGAGAAAATGGGAGAGAACTGGGGGGAGGTAGTTGGAGAGTGCTAGCGTGCTGTACAAACTATCTTACTTTAATACATAGTTCATTATTCCACACCTGCCTCCCTGTCATTTTTTACTTCATGCAAAGATACAACATTCTGGTGACGAGAACGAAAATTAAAGCATGAATCCAGGCATTGCAGACAAGAGCAACGGCTTCTACTGACGAAATTCTCCAGACAAGGCGGACAACAGAACCTGGTAGGACAGTTTTCCCTTGAAAAGGGTGGTTAAAAAGAAAGAAGAATTGGCTGGGACAATAGGCTCCCTCTGCATTTGATCAGAATGTTCAAACATGGGAGGGGTACTGCGAGATACTGGAGCACTTCTTTATTGACAACGTAATAGAAAATGTCGATGAGAAAAGAGCAGTCTTCATCAGCATGGTCGGTGCACAGACGTACAGTTTGATGAGGAGTTTTGTAAGTTCCGATAAGCCAGGAAATAGATCATATAAAAATCTAGTTACACTACTTAAAGATCATTTTAACAGAGTAAAATTATGCAAAGATTTAAATTTGACTCGCACACAAGGAGGCCGAAAGAAACCATAGCTGAATATGTGGCAGGGCTTCATAAGGATTGCAACTTCGGGAGTTCACTCACAAATGCTCAGGGATAGGCTGGTGCGTGGAATAAATGATGACCAGACTCAAAAGGAGGCTATTGTCAAAGACTAATTTAACGTTTGAAAATGCACTACAGATAGCGCAGGTCATGGAAGCAAATAACAAATGTGCAGGATTTGGGAGTAAAAGCTACTGCTACAGCCAGCAACAGTATAAGGGGATGGAGCAGCCCACCCGCAGTATACCAAAAGAAGCATGAGAGCAGAACTGCAACCCTGAATAATGAATGCTACTGCTGCACAGGAAAACATGCAGCGCACAAGTGCAGATTTAAGCAAGAAAAATGTCATGCATGTGGAAAGATAGGGCACATAGAGGCATGATGAAATAAGCAGAAACAATTGGCAAGGAAAAACAGAGTACAAGAATAGTGTGCTATGAAAGTTCTGGAAACTCCTCGCAGCACGTAACTGCAGATACAGACAAAGCAGAGAGTACAGTGCAAACCCCCCCCCCCATGTACAAAGTGCAAGATGGATATGCAAAAGCGAAACCAATAATGGTAGATCTGAAAATTAATGGAAAACAATGTTTGAACTAGATATGGATTGCAGCATCACGTTAATGAATCAAACAGATTTAGAAGAAAACTGGAAAAAGGCTGAAAGGCCCAAATTAAAGCACATCTCTCAGATTGAAAACATACACTGGGGAGAGCATTAAGGTGTTGTGAGTAGCCAAAGTGAAAGTGCAATACAACGAGCAACTGAAACTACTACCACTTTGCAGTAGAAGGTTCAGGTCCAAGCCTGCTAGGAAGAAAGGAACAAGTAACAGGTTTATTCCATGCTGAAAAGAGAAGAAAGAAAACATAACGTTTCGGCCGTGGAGCCTTGTTCAGGTGTATGAAGAAGGCTCCACGGCCGAAACGTTGTGGAATAAACTTATTACTTGTTCCTTTGCAGTCTATGCATGATAACGCAGCTTCTAGGAAGAAGCTGGTTACAAGAAATAAAGCTGAACTGGGGAGAAATTAAACACGTGAAAGCTGAGAGGTTAACCTTACAACAAGTTCTAGCAAAGAATGAGGAAGTATTTAAAGACAAATTGGGAATTTAAAGACGGGTTAAAGCTACCATTCATGTCTCATCCAACACTATTCCAAGACTTCACTGCCCCAGATCAGTTCCGTTTGTAATGCGCACCAAAGTAGAAGCTATTGTACAGGCTATTGAAAGAAGGAATTTCTCCTGTTAAACATTCAGAGTGGGTCGCACCCATAGTACCCATTCTGAAGCCAGATGAAGCCGAAGCTCAATTAGACTTTGTAGAGATTATAAACAGACAGTCAATAGAGTCTCTTCGCTAGAGCAGTACCCGAGACCAAGAGTGGAGGACTTATTTGCAGTGTTGTCAGGGGTCACCAATTTTCCAAAGTTGGACATGAGTCATGCATATCAACAAATACTTAAGGATGAAGGATCCAAGAAATACCTTACAATACACATGCACAAGGGAATGTTCACTTATAACCGACTGCCTTTTGGGATATCCTCAGCACCTGTGATATTCCAAAGAATGATGGAAGGCTTGTTGCAATGCATACCAAAGGTTACAGTATATTTGGACAATATTCTTGTAACGGGAGCATCTAAAGAACCTGGATGAAGTGCTCAGTAGGCTGAAGGAAGCAGGATTGCGTCTAAAAAGAAGCAAATGCACCCTGCTGGAGAAGGAAGTTCAGGATTTAGGACAAAGTGGACGCCAAGGGGCTGCATCCTCTAGAAACTAAAGTTAAAGCTATTGTGGAGGCCCCATCGCCCACAAATGTTAGAGCTCAAGGCTTACCTAGGGTTACTCTATTACAATCGCTTTCTTCCAAATCCCTCCACGCTGCTGGCACCATTGCACGAGCTGCTTAGAAAGGATGCCGAGTGGAAGTGGACCTTAAGACAAGAAAAAACCTTCAAGAAATCTAAAGAAATACTCCAGTCAGCAAAAGTGTTGGTTCATTACTCTGCAGAAAGAGAGTTGATTCTATCATGCGATACCTCACCATATGGGGTTGGTGCAGTGTTGTCACACAAAATGGAAGATAGAACTGAGAAACCACTTGGATTAATGTCCAGAACACTGACACCTGCTGAGAAAGGATACTCGCAGCTGGATAAAGAAGGACTACCAGTTATTTTTGGAATTCAAAGATTCCACAAGTACCTATATGGTCAAACATTCACCATTTCCACAGACCACAAACCTCTAATTTCTTTAAAGACATGAAACCAGTTCCTCAAATGGTTTCACCCAGGATCCAATGATGGGCAGTTTTGGTACGTGCATACAAGTACAGAATTGTTTACAAACCAGGGAAATACCACAGTAATGCAGATGCACTTGGTAGACTTCCAGTTCCAGAAAAAGTTGAGGACGAAGAGTTACAAGGCCAAGTCCAAATGTTGGACATGATGGATGATGCACTAGTAAACGTGGCACAAATCAAGAAGTTGGCAGCAAAGGACGTCACGCTGTTGCAAATGCACGGATACATCTTACAAGGATGGCTTTGTGTAACGGATCCCCAACTCATACCATATACTACTCATGACGCCTGGCTCCGAGTGTGCGTGATGGATGCATCCTGAGGAGAGCGAGAGTAGTCATCCCTCCATAGGGACAGTCTATTCTTTTAAAAATGTTGCATCAGTCACATCCAGGGATGTCCAAGATGAAAGGCTTAGCTCGATCTTTCTTGTGGTGGCCACAGATGGATCAGGATATAGAGAGAGAAGTTAATAGATGCAGCAAATGTCAGAAAAATAGTTAAGTGCCACTGAATGCACCACTACACCCCTGGGAATGGCCTGAACAGCCATGGTCTCGGATTCACGTGGACTACGCAGGACCATTCCTTAGACCGATGGTTCTAGTGACCACCGAAACCCACTCAAAGTTGATGGACGTCTACCTCATGAAGACTTCCACCACACAGGTGACTGACCCCCCCCACTGGGTCTCACCTCTCGTTGTTCCACATATGCAACTCCCATGAAGTCAGACCCACAGACGTACCGAAACAGTGGCGCACACGCTAATGAACAGCAGTCTGTTCGTATACTGTATAAATATACTGTACTGTATGAGACCGGATTGTTTCAAAGCCACTACAGTATGCATGAAATATTTTTTCCTTCTCCAAATTTAAAGTTAAATTTCTCGTTTCTGAAATTTATCTTAAGACAAAATATAGATGTTCTTAATGTGGATGCAAACCTGAAAGAGGCACATCGCATTCGCAACAAGCTATAATAAACTATTTTTACACATCTGGCTATGTAAAAAATATAGCCAAAAGGATCACTCTAAAGGTTAAATTCCATGCTGAAAAGAAGACTCGACGCATCTTCTCTTTAACTCTTCAGTTTACAGCTCGTCCATGGTCATTCATTATTAATATTAATACTAGATTTTGTATTGCATTTAAATTGGAACGTTTTTACAAATATAAAAAGAGGCGATACACAAAGCGCTTCCTCTATAACTCTTCAGTTTACAGAATAATTCCTGCAGAGCCACACAACTTCGTCACAACATAGTAAATAACCATCTCTGGCTCACTTAGAGGTGTAACATGTGTCTTCACTGTCATGGTACATATCAACATATTGATAAACTGTTCTCTAGTTACTGGCAAATGTAAAAATAACCCTTCTTCCCTCCTTTGTTTTCTGTGAAGAAATCCTTAATCACAAAACCATCACTAATAACTCATCAAAATGCACACATTCATGCCAGAGCAAGAAACAACCTCCCAGTAAGTCTTTGGAATGCACAGTACAAAATCCGGTTTAAAGTTTTAAATTTAAAGTTAACTTGCTGGCTGATTACTGGCTTCTGAAATTTGGATTAAGACAAAATAGAGATTTTCTTAATTCAGATGTAAACCTGAAAGAGGCACATCCCGTTCACAAGCTACAGTATAATAACAAATGCTTTTTTTATATCTCCAACTGAGCAATCTTGCTTTAATAAAACATGCCTACTTTTTAATAAGTTCAATATTTAATATGCTGTAATAGACAGTTTAAAATTAATAAATGTCTAAACATTATACAACTTCTATCATTGAATAAAGGTTGTCCCTCAGCATTGAACGGGATTTGAAACCAGGTCTTTTCTGGTGACAGCCCAAATGCTCCACAGGCCACGTTAAACTTTCATTGTTCTCTGTGTAAGCTTGTGCCCGATTATTTAGCTATTACCAAGCAACAGTGTACCAGATAATTGACACACATGCCAAGTAACATTAGGTAATTCGTGATTTAGCGATGGCATTCTTCTTCCTCGCATAGCAAGCTGGTGTCAGGACTTGTTTTTTCTATTCATTCAGTAATCTCTCCATTTCTTATTTTTAACACCACTGGTTTCATGATATAAATGCAGATAGACCTAAGAACAGAGTAAAATTTGAGATTTGTATTTGCTCTGATGTCAAGGGTAAATTAATAAATAAAAATAATAATCTGTCTGGCTACACAAAGGGGAAACATCAGTTTTTCTGTCCCTTACAGTTGTCAGGACTCTAAAGATTGTTCATTTTTTTTCTTGTGAAAGCATTTATTTTTTGCATCTTGCTTTACTTTATGTTACAAATAAAGTTTACGAACAGTCAGACAGCCTTCCAGCTGTGAATTTTTAAAACTGATGAATTGTTCCCACAGGATTATTGATTCATCTTATCACCTAGCGAGAGCCTGAGGCTGATAACGCTGTGATAAAGCACTATCCTGAGAATTGAGTCTGTCTTCTGCAATCCACAGTTGCCCTGCCCTCAATATGTGTAAAGAATTGTAGATGACATTTGGTGGTTTATTAGGACATGGAAAGTGCTGCAGGCTTGCATCTACCAGTATGTGATACCTAGTAAGAGGCCTGTGAAGTAACTGTGAGGCAGAACTGCCTCCAAGCTTCTATACAAGCCAAATGGGTGAACTTCTGACCACTGCTTCTGTGAAGCATTTTTTGCAACTAAACAAAATTATGTTTAAAAAAGAGTAATGAAACAATCATTGTTGAACATTATATCCAGGAATTCTAAACACATTTGGTTTACAATAACCCAGCATTCTTCCAGAAAAACACAGGGTAATAGTGGTTTGTGTAAAATACTCTTAGGGATGGCTGATATACATTTTGATGTAACAAAAAACAGTTGGTTAGCTGTGCCTATTTGGAAGTAAATAATATATTTAGATTGAAAAACAACTAAACAATGAAAAGCAAAAATAATGAACACCTTTGAACTGTATAAAAGAGGTGGGATCAATCTCCTGAATATTGTGGTTTAAACAACAATGGCCACCATTCAGAGTCCAGATTGGGCTCAGTTTTTTAGAGAATACTTAATTTAATTGCCTTTTGTTTCAATGGCTACTCCACAATTTTGGAATTGCTAAATCTTAATAACCACTTATCAGCAATTTTCATGTCAGTAATCAGGAAAATTAAACCTAATACAAGTAGGTTGAAGGACTTTCATTTGCTTCATTTTCTTGTGGCAAACCCATAACACAAACAGCAGAGCTAGATGTAGGATTGTTTGCATCCGATATCAGACACATGGCAGGTCCACATAGGCTGCACCTGGCAAGCTAAACAGTCCAATATCAAACCCATTCAATTCAGAAGAACTGCATGCTGCTGTTTTGGGAATCCTGGTTAAAAGGATTTATGATAAAATATTAATTAAATATTTTCAGAAAGGTACAGTTAGAATTTCTATAGTCATTACTCTCTATATTTCCATGAACCACAAAAGAAAACAGATCAGCTACCTCATAGATAAATATAGAAAGCCACGCATATAATTAAGCTGGACCTAGAGGAAAGGATAATTTCTCCTACTACAGAACTGGTACGGTAGATTAGAAACTGCACTATGAGGAAAAGATAATATGTAATCAGCATTATATTAGGATGTTTTTGTGACGTGTTTTGAAATTAATCTGTTATCCTCCACTTTTCCTTTTACACATGTCCTAGCACTCTCATTCAAAATATAGCAGGGAAGTTGTGTTTCTCAGTTTTCCCCACTTTGTTCAAATCTTGTATGTATACCAAGTGTCAAAATCACTTTTCACTATATCTGCGTGTGTTTTAGAAAAGTAGAGAATACTTGATGTTTTGGTGTTATTTTTATTAATTGAGAATTTATGACTGGCTGTCACTTAAGTGACTTGAGAAACATAAGTATTTCAAAAGCACTAAATAACCTTATTTGTGAAAACCGATTTGGCATTAACAAGTAATGAGATGATTTTACATATTGAATGTTACTACTGGAGAAACTAGAAAGAAACCAATATGCCCTGCTTGCCAAGAGAAAAATACGTTCTTAGCATTAGTTGTTGGAAGCTGGATTAGGTCAGGCCACAGTCCCTTACCAACTGAGCTGATCGCAGTCGGCAGTTTCTAACCTGGTGAGAAAAGCAATGATTGCTTCCAGCAAAACTGTCTAGTCACGTCACTACAGAACCCTACACGTAGAGATAAATAGCATTGTGAATGCAGGCAACACATTGATTAAATCTGTGGACGTCAGTTGTTGCCCTTAATGCAGGGTCTTGATATGACAACACTCCAGAAACAAAACACATCTTTAAGCTACTTGTGCAGTGATGGCTTTCTTGCTAGATAAGAATGTAACATTAGGGATTTACCAATTGCCAGATTTGAGCTACAATACAGTACATTGAACATTTGTGGAATTAACTGAAACAATGTGTATCACCTAGGTCTCAGAGACCAGGGACCAGGCACATTCTTATCCCAAACAACATCTGCAGCTTGGAACAAAACGTGTATGATGACCCCACAGGGTTTTGATGGCTGCTGCTAGCAGACTCAGAGCACACATAATACAGCTCCCCTTTCTAGACTACAGTGAATTCCACTACCCCATAAAACTAGGTCCTCCCCTCTGTCAAATTCATCACTATCATAGTTTCAAGGGTGTGAAGTCACCTTTTGGAACAGGCTCAGTGCCACTGATCTCTGCTAAACATGTACTGCTACCATTACTAGTCACAAATTTGAATAGCCTTCACAGTTGACCTCCTGTTGATGACAAACGGTAATCAAAGTGATGTATTTACCTGTGTCATGTCTGTTCAATAAAATGTATACTTTTATAAACCCTGTGCTTGGATTTCATTCTGTCAACCCATTAACAGGGTACAGCACTGCATAATACCAGCATGAGCAATATAATTCTCGTGATAATAACTTGGTGAAATTGTTACAATTTCAAGTGATTTCAGATGTGTGTTTGTGTCTTGTGTGCCCTGTAATGGACTGGCCTGGGTGTATCCTGCCTAGCACCTGTTGCTTGCCAGGATAGGCTCTGTCTCCCTGCAACACTATTGGATAAAGTAGTTACAAGATGGATGGATAATTTGTTTAATTTTACCTAATTAAAGTTTTTGTTAGTTTATAACTTTGATGTATGTTTAAACAATTAACTAGCTGTCAACTATGTAGAATATATACAATAAGTTGTCCTTCCTTGTAAATTCCAAACAGGATTTTTAACATAACACTAACAGGATCTGTGTGTGTTTGTTCAGCTGTTTGAAAACTATTTTGTATGTGTATAATAAAGCAACTGTTGAACAGTGGATATAGGTCAGCTTTATTTTGCTTATTAACAAGCTATTGTGTGGGGAAAGATTACATACATGTAAGACCTTTAATAAAAGTATGAGTTTTAAGAGATTGGAAGTCCAAAATGTATTAACAGTGTTGGCATAGAAGTATACTTGTGGTGTATTTTTCAGATATGTTTTACTATATTGTAGAAAACAAAAGGAAGTGCCTAAATAAACAAATCTTTGAAAAAAGAAAGCAATTTCTGCCCTTAGATAATTGATAAATGTAGTGTGAAAAGCAGCAATATACTCTAGGAAATTTAATGACACCATAAATCACAAGACCCTGTCCATATAGTAATAATACTAAGAGGATTTTTGTGTGTTTACGTTTTTGAAGACTAGTTTTGCATGTGTATAATAAAGCAATTGTTGTACAGTGGATATTGAAAAATGAATCAATAAACATCCTTAGAGCTTAAGGTATTGTATTTGCTTCTATCAATTACAGTAATATGCCTCAGAATAATGAGGATTTGTTTGCTTTCTGCAATCTGGTTCAGATGAAGTATTGATTTATCTAAGAAAACTACCATTTTCACAACCATCAGTAATGATTGCAGCATTATGTCATTAAATTCAGTACATGTCCAGGTTCAAAGGAATGACCCATTAGAATATTTTGTACAATTATGATCATGTTACTTTGTATATATTATGTCCAATATTTTGTACAATTATGATCGTGTATGATCATGTTACCAACTATTGCGGTTTTGGAACCAAACGAAAGAGGATGGGCTAGACATGTGATTCCAGGATGAAAGGAATAGGCTGCTCTGTCAGGATCTGACAGTAAGGAATCATTATATTCTTGACCTGAAAAGGCAACCTGATCCATGTACTCAAAATCTTGAAAGACATTGGCTACATCAGGCCTATGGCTTCTTCAGAATCAACAGTAAAACAGTAGAAGACACAAATGGAAACAATTTACATTTAAAACTGAGAACAGGAAGCACAAATAGTGAGAGGCTAGACCACACATTGTCATGACTGATACCTGTACTTTGAAGAAATGAAAAGGGTCAGATGAGATCCTCATGTACTGGCATACTAAAACCCAAATAACCAATATGAGTCAAATGGCCTTTTGGCATGTTTTCTTATTAATGCTGGGTGTTGAACGACAGAACTGTTCCACTTAAAGTGGATTTTCATCATGCAAAAATATGCTTAGTTAATTTAGTTAATTTAAAGCAAACAATGTTTTTTCTAAAAATATTAGCTTATGAAATTAATGTTATATATATGCTTTGGCTATTAAAGTGATTAGGAAGGGATCTTTGTGACTAGTTTAGCTATTGACTTTTTTGTCTCCCACTGCTCTCCCCTTGATCTAGGTCTCTCTGACCACTTCTTTTCAATCTGGAATTACCTGTTTCTAACACTTTCCCCCCCCACTCTGTAAATCTCCACAACTGGCGATCAATTAATCACCCAAGGTTTGCAAATTCTGTTCTGTCCTCTTATCTTGTTACTCTTTCTCTGACCCTCTAGAGGACAAAATACAGTTACCTGACAATGCTCTTTTATCTACCCTCGACACCTTTGCTCCTTTAAAAACTCGAACCATCTCCTTCTCTCGCCCTGCCCCCTGGTACAATGACCATCTGCGATCCATGAAGGCAGCCTCTTGCAAACTTAATCTTAACAATTTTCACCCCATCTCCAACTTACCCTTTCATGCTAAAATTCTAGAACATGCTGTCACACTTCAGTTACATAACCACCTCATGACCAACAACCTTTTCGAACCTCTCCAGTCTGGCTTCCGTCAACTTCACAGCACAGAAACTGCCCTGGTCAAAGTCACTAACAATCATCTATTAGCTTCTGATTCTGGTTCTCTTTCTATACTCATCCTTCTTGATCTCAGTGCCGCTTTTGACACTGTTGACCATAACATCCTACTTTCTCGTCTTGAGACTGTTTGGAGTTTCTGACACTGCTCTCAAATGGTTCAAATCTCACCTCACTGATCGCTGTCACTTTGTCTGTCTTAATGGGCATAGGTCTGAAATTGGTCTTGTTAAGTCTGGTGTTCCTCAAGGCTCAATACTGGGCCCCTTGCTCTTCACCATTTACATGTTTCCACTTGGTCAGCTTTTAAGATCACATGGCCTCAGCTTTCATTTTTACGCTGACGATACTCAAATATACATCCATGCCAAACCTGACACTGATGTGGCTATCTCTATTCTATCTAATTGCATCTCTGACATAAAAATTTGGATGACTCAAAATTTCCTTCATCTTAACTGCGACAAGACTGAAGTCATGCTTATTGGCACCCCCCATCAACTTCGTAAAGCCAGTCCTGTAACCCTATCTGTAGATGGTTCTTTACTTGAGCTTCACTCAAAATTGGAAAAACCTTGGGGTTACATGTATATTAGATTCTGGCTTAACATTCGACCCACATGTGCAGCATACTGTCAAAACATCTTTTTTTCCACCTCAGAAATATCGCTAGACTACACCCTATGCTAACTGTGGCTGAAAAGCTGATCAACACATTTGTGTTCTCTCAAATTGACTACTGTAATGCTCTACTCGCCAAGGTATCTAAATCTACTCTGAACAAACTGCAGTATGTCCAAAATTTTCTACAAACAGAACATAACGTTAGGTAATGTCAAAACTATTGCACAGAGTTATATGTAACTCTATATTGTACTAGCTGTGCTAATTAGTTCCTAAATTATCTAAAAACACAAAACAAATTGCTTGGAATAGTAATCTAAAACGTAAATTATTCCAAGATGAGAAACATAATGTAAGTAACAAAAATAGTCAGGATCTGTAAACAGTTCAGTTTACCTTGAACTTGGTTAAAGATTCTTGAACATGTACTCAAGGATAAGATATAGATGTGAAAAATACTATGGCATATGAAATGTTTTTAATTAATCCTGTAACAGTATATTAATGTTGCATAGAGGGGCTTCAGGCTGGGCCTGACCCAACACCTTACAGCTGTAACAAACAAACAGCTAGTTAGTGTAGGATATTGCCCGAGTCCAATCTACATGACAGCACCAAGGCCCATACAGGGCACAGTAGAGGTGCAGTGATGAGGATAGAACGCCATCAAATCCAAAATCTTAAGATAAGATTTACATGGAGAGATCAGATGACTTGTGTGAGGAATGTCACATGAGAGCTTAGTGACAATCTAGAGCCTACATCAGAAAGTCACAGACAAGCATCTTGAACTGAAAGGACACGGGAACCACCTGTGCATACTTCAAAGCAACTAGTAAGTAAAATCAGTGTTATAGACAGAAAAGTAACTTTTGCCTTTTGCACACTTCTTTAAATCTGTCTAGATCAAGTGGTGGGGACAACAAGGGATGCCTAAATTCTGGGTTTACTGACAATTCTTCTCCATAAAATCACTCATAAGTGTCCAAATATGCTTGGGTAGAGCAGCTTATCACAGCTCACTTCTCCCAGCAGACATAATTTATGTGTAGATACCAGGAAATACAGGTGCACAGGAAAATTCCAGTTTTATCAGCCTCAGTGTTATAAAATTTATCATAATTTTATACTCATGTTCCATTGGCAGGGAAGATAAAGGTAGGTTGTGAGGCAAAGGATTCTCACAGGTAATATTCCATTAACTCCTCTGGAAGTGATGAACCCACTCATTACAAAGCAACACAAATATTACTGAGAAGGAGCTCTCCCCAGTTCCAAATGAGTGCCTTATCATTTTCTGATGAGTCTTATTTCTTCTTCCATCTATGTACAGTATGCATGGAATGAACCATTACCTATTTCTTGGCAGTCTCATCGTGATTTAATTTGTACAATTTTATCAGTAAGCTATAGTTTGTATCTATTTAAAATATATAAATAAACTGTAGTTTTCTGCATGTTATGTTTGCATTTGTATACATTAGCTTCTGCCATAGTGTGTAGAAAATTATAATGATGAATATACATAAACTCTTAAATCTTCATACAAGTTGTTTCTTTAAGTTCAATGATTCACATTTTACATTGGAATTTCATATTTTTCCTACCTGAATGTAACACTCTGCATTTGTCTACATTTCATATTCCAGGTGCATGCCAGTTAAGTACATTAGTACTGTGCTCTGACCTCAGGCATATGACACAAATGTCACACCCATCTTCTGGGATGTGTTTTTTTTCCACATGCAGTTGTGAAAGCCAGGTATGGTGATTACAACATGAGTTGTTGCTGAAGATTCCAGTCTTTTAATGAGCACCCAGGAATTCCTTGTGAGAAAAGAGAAGTACTGTATGTCATAGTTTCACATAATTACTGTCAGTCCTCACTATCAGGTGAACTGCTCTCCCTCACTGGCCACAGATATGCATCACAATAGAACAGCTGCATTCTGCATCAAGTCCTACAAAGAAAAGTTAATGTAACTAGAGAGAGAATCAAGTAAAGGGCATCTGAGTGGGAGGCCTTTCTCTGAGATAGCAGTGAAGAATGAATGAGAGAAAATGGAAGATAGAGCAGCTGAGTTAGTCTCATCTCAGAGAGAAAAAAGAGCCGAGTACAAAACCTGTCTCTGACAAAAATAAGAAAAACAAAGACAGGGCAGGGAGAAACAGAAATCACAGAGGGGAACTGTCTGTTGTCCCCTGTCATATTGCCTGTTAGAAGTTTAATTCTAACGACATGGAAGTCATAGTAAAACACAAGAATGAAGAAGAGTGGTGGAACTGTCAAGCTCAGACAATCTGCAGAAAAAGGAGGCCCAAGCTCCTTGGAATACAATGAGAAATGTTCATTATTCTTTAAAAAAAAAAGAAGAAGGTTGTGCAAAACAATTACTTAACCTAAAATAGAACAGGAAGGTAATGGTAAAGGTTAGGAATAAGGAAAGCTCATATCCTAAACTTATCTTTTAAACAACAGAATAAAAACTGGTTGTAATAGATTATGAAAACATGGGTCCTAGATTTACATCTTATAGACAATGTAGGGAAGCACTTTATGAACAAAATATTATAGTATGTGCAGTAAACACACAATAAGATCACTTTATTAGCCATATACAATTTCTTTCAAAGTTTCTTTTTCACATACCCTAACTTGCTCTCCATGAGACATGCAGCTCACAGACAGGGAGAGAGAAGCTTTGGGTCAGAGTGCAGGGTCAGCCATTTATACAGCATCCCTGGAGCAGTTGAGGTTAAGGGCCCAACAGAGTAGGATTCCTCTGCCAGCCATGGGATTTGAACCAGCAACCTTCCAGGTATGGGTGCAGGTCCTTAGCTACAGAGCCATTGCTCTGCCTGTACATCATAGTGCAAATAGAAGTGCTTTTTTCTTAAATTAATTGGCATAGTTGCACTATCCTTAAAAAAACGACTCTGCCCAGCCAGCAAAACAAAAGCACTCATATCATAGATGGAAGGTGGAGGTCACAATTGACAGGGGCCAGGCAGGTCAGGGTGGGAACCTGAGATCACAGACCCAAAGGGGGAAACATGGGACAGCCACATGTATACACTCACACACCTGTCCTTCCCCTAGGGTATTAAGATAGTGATAATGCACTAGTAAGATTTCATTTAGAATATTATAACTTTAGTTGCCACATTATAAAAAAGTAGCTGGTCTGGAATGAGTCCAAAAAAGAGTGACTAGATACAGTACAGTCTGGGGTTTAAGGGAATGTGCTACACTGACAGGCTAAAAGAGATGAACATTTTAGTTTTATTTCAGACAGAGAAAACTGAGAGACCCTGACACCTAGAAAAATATTGAGAAACTCAACCCGGGAGATTCCTTCAGAATGAACACTAAAACGAGATCCAGAGGGCACAAGTAGAAACCAGTAGAAGTGCGATTAAATCCAAAAACAGGAGGCAATTCTTTACCCAAGGGATTATTGAAGTATGGAAAAAAGCTTTCATTCAAGACATGCCTGGATGAAATCCTTGGATCAATTAACTATTAATTACCAAAAGGGCTAGATGGGCCAAATTTCATGACTAAGTCTTCTACATGAGATGCATCATCGTGCTCAGCATTTCCTATACTTTATTTATATATCTCAGCCAGGTTTTTGCCCTGTTGTGGGTAAATAGTGTCCAACTACTGTAGCGGCAATGCTTGTAATAAGACAGAGTTAAGCATTGGTATGCTCCTAAAGGAGGCCCCATCTCACCCTCCATCTCTGTGGTGCAACCACAGAGAAAGAATTCATGCAAGTTGATTTAAAATGTTTTTCTTTTGATAAGAAGCAAGCTCCCAAAGGGGGATGCACTTAGCTAAGTCTGGCTATCATGATCAATGGTCATCCACTGGCGCCTATCAGTCTAGGGAGTGCCGGATGGACATCTGGACTGCATTACTAAGTGTCAGGACTAAGTGACTCATATCTCACCTTGATCAACCAATCAGGGACTGGTAGGGCTGAGTAACCCACGTGGGACTCTGATGCCCATGGAACTTTCAGCCAATCAACAAGCTGAAGTTCCTCCAGGTAAAAACAGGCAACACAGAGATTCAACAAGATTCAGATTCGGGAGATTCAGTAAGATTCTGGAGAGGATTCTGTGGACTGTTCTAAAGGGAATTCAAAGGAGAATTCCAGGGCAGGACGGCCCAGGATCAGAAGGCTCCCAAGGGCAGGACATTCTCGCAGCGCGCCTCCTGACCATCCTGAGACTCAGCCCGGACAACCACGGAACGGCCAGTGTGTCCGAGTGCCAGAACTTTCCTTTGTTCTAAGAGTCTAGAGTGGAGGTTGCCAGAGAGTAACCAGCAGCAGGCCTCGTGAACAGGTCGGAACTGTGGACAGCTGAATCACTATTCAGAACTAGCTCTTCATCAGGAACGAACCGGTCCTCTTCCTGACTTGCTGGGACCCACAGTCATCTTTTCTCCTGTGCACAAACTTTGCTAGTTAAAGCCAACACTAACTAGCCGGTCAGTGAGCATCAGCAGCGCACCGTCGCAAGCCGCACAGCACAACCTGGCACCGAGCCAGAGAGCGCGGATTGGACAGCAACAGCCTGCAACTGTTTCTTTGTGCCCGCAAGAGATCTGAATCCCCAGAGATTGGATGAGTATTCAACTTCAATGCATTACAGCTCGAGAATTCAATTGTTATCCCAACCAGTTGATATCAATTTAATTCCTAAGAGTTATGTACTTGTTTTGAGTATCTAATGTAGAAGTTATAGCCAAGTTCATTTATGAAACGGTCTTAATGAATGATATACTGAACGTATGTCCTCTTGATATGTGTAACACTTCGTAACTGATTGAATATATACCTTTTGTATTCTGATAACCCTCACGATAAGATCTGTTAGGTTTATATGCATATTCTATGTATTAATAAATGTATCCTCGTGTATTAGTACCTGTGTGTGTGCGTTGTTTGAGTTATATCGCATGGTTGGATTCTAAAGCCATCAAAAGAATCAACTTTGTGATTTACTGCTACAATTGATAATTGTCTCAGTAAATGCCCAAACCCTACAGAACTGGTGCCTTCAGAGAGCCACTATGATTACATATTTGGCGTCCCTGAACGGCTATGAAACACAACACTACTAATGATTTCATCTGAAGTAAAATTAATTTTGAGGACTCTTAAGTTGTATGTGCTGAAGACTGGGAAAATAGTTCCAGGAAGATGCCATGAACATATTTTTTAAATACAAAGAAAAGTCATTATATACTTCATTCTTTAAATATCTTTAAATAGCACATCTCATTGGATCTGTGGATGTTGTTTTCTAATTATGGCTTGTATATGCTTAAAATTGCTTCCATTGTCAGATTTCACATGATTGTTCTTTCCTTGCATTGGATAAAAAAGAAAGGAATATTAAACTCAAAGCTTTAAACAGAAGAAAAGAGGTAGATTTGAGAAAGTCGAGACCACTGTGGCATAGTGTATTTTCCTTGCAATTTCATCAAGGAATTAATGTTTTTTTGCTTGTATATGATCTTATTCTGTTGAAATGAAGAGTCTCATGTTTAGATTAAAGTAAGTTTGTTTTGAACTAATCTTTCTGAGCAACAAGTACTTTTTATTGTATCATAAGAGTAACTTTAAGTTGTTTTCTTCTAAAAGAGTTTATTTTAGCATTCATTTAATTGATTGCCTTTTATTGGCGTTCTTCATGAAACTTCAGAAAAGGGGGATTGACTGCACAGATTTAAGAAGATACTCAATAAACTGATTATTGTTCCTCTCTATTACCAAGTAGCAAGTGTTTTAGTGAGTGACTATTTGATTATTAAAGACAAAAAATCACTTCAGTTTGTTTTTGTTGTGTTTTTTATAACAAAGGAGGGAAGGTTTGAATATTGTGCTTTACAAACGTATATATATAGTTATATTTATTCATGTTGTACATTCCGTTGCAACTGATTTTTGAAACTAATGCTAAACTACAAATATTCCTATGTAACGTCAGTCCTGTGGCTCCACTTCTTGTCAGCCTTAGAGTAGCTCACCTTGCAGATGCTGTGTACTCCACAGCTGTCTGAAATTAAATCAATCCCAGTCCATGGATTGTATTCCCACTGCCCTGTTGTGTTCACATTTTCCACTTCCCTGTCCCATTTATACAAAAAATCATCTGGAATTCTTCATCAACTCCTAAATTTGTGTTTACTGTATTAACCCTGTGTTATATACTGTATCTTTGTGTAATTTAACATTTTCAAGGGTTTCTAGTTCTAGAATGGACTGTTGAGACTCAGTTACTTTTCTGCAAACAAGCTGACGATGTCATTATGGTCTTGAGCCAGAAAATGAATAACCTTTTTTAAGGTTATAATGAACTTCTGATGACTACTGAATCTGGCCTTTTGTTCAACCTTGTACTAGATCTCAGGGCTGCATTTAATACCATTGCTAATATTATCCTGCTGAATATATCAGAGAGGTTTGTTAATTTTAATAGAGCTGCTTTGATTTACATCACTGTTTTAAATCGAACATTGTCCTCAAAAACATTGGTCACATCTGTCATCCCACAGGGCTTTGTTCTTGGTCATCATATCTTCAAAGGAAATGCATGAGCTTTAATTTCTATGTTGAGGACACTCAAATTTGTTTGCATGAAACCTGTTTATTAAGCACTGTTTGTCTTAGCACGCTTTTTAAATAATGTTAGAATATGATGCAAAAAACATTTTACATCTGAATTCTAAAACGTAATGCTTATTGGGTTGACTTATCAGCTCCTCAAATGGGTCCGTCTTAGTTTGTCTATTGATAGTCCTGTGTTCACTCCAATTACTCATGTCAGGTAATCTGAGCCTTTTTCAAGATCATGTTCAGAAGATGCCATTTTGTTTTCATTTTTGTAACTTTGCTCAAGCCAGGTTGACCCTGGGTTCAATTCTTTCAATTCTTCGGTGTTGTCTGTGAGGAGTTTGGATGTTCTTCCATTATTCGCATGGTTTTTTACCCTGTGCTCTGGATTCTTTCCAAAGTCCAAAGACATACTGGTAGGTTAATTGGCTTGTGGGAAATCGGCCCTGGTATAAATATGTGCATGCGTCTGTCTGTTTGTTCCCTGCGATGGGCTGCCATGGGGCACCGTGTGAATGGCTGACCCTGCGCTCTGACCCCAAGCTTCTCTTCCTGTCTGCGTGTCTCATGGAGAGCAAGCTGGGGTATGCGAAAAGACAAATTCCGAATACAAGAAATTGTAAATGGCTAATAAAGTGATCTTATCTTATCCAGGTTGTATCCCACTTTGTTCCCATTGGTTGCCAGGTTAGGCTTCCATGACTCTGTACTGGATAAAGTGATTTAGAAAACTGGATGGATTGATGCTCAAAGCCATTCACCTCTCCAAAAGTGATGCAAGAAAGCTAATGCATAGTTTTGTCATTTCAAAAATTGATTTTTGTAATGGGGCCCTTTCTTGTGAATCACGGTTTTCTAAACAAGTTGCATCATGCTCGGAACTCTGCTGCTCTAATCCTAAGAATAAATTAAATGCACAAAGATATACTTTTGAATTCTATCTTAAAATTCAATTTTATAATAGCAAAGACTTACATTCTCAAAAAAGAATTAAACAATATTGAGGAATTAAAAGACACAAATTAATTATTTGAATGTATGTCTCAAATGAGAGCAGAGCGTCTCATGATGTCTCGTGATGTTTGTAGATGTTTTGCCTCTATGAGAAATGCACGATTGCAATGTGATCTTGGTTAATCAGCATAAAATAGAGATTAAAATTAATGTAGTGAGACAGCTGACAAACCATAGAAATTAATTTGAATTTTTAAAGTTAAATGTTTTAATAAACCTATTAATGGGCAGATTTTTAAGGAAAAAGAAGAACGTTTTTTGAGGAATGCTGGGTATGTCATGTTGCCAGCTCATTTGAAGAGAACTTCATAGTTTTTCTAATCATCATGTGTACCTTTAGAAAATACAGGAAGGAGTTAATTTCCTGTTCTCTAACACATTTGCCTACTAAGATGGGATACAGTGATACAGATGGGATATAGTAAATTATTTTACATATAATTAATTTAGCTATGAACATGAATATTGCTTGCAGTGTATACACCAAAAGGTACAAATGCTTCAAAAGTAAGACAAAGAAAGGTCAAAATGTTCCAAGAATGAAAAAAAAAATACTTATACATCAATTTACTAGGTGACATGAAGCAATTTTGAAAAGTGGCTCATAGATGTCCTGTTAATATGTAGTCAGGGTGTTATGATGTCATATTAGATCTGACAGTTATAGAAACCAGAAAGATTCCTGCACTGATGTACAAAAATGACTAAAGGAACTAGAATAGTCAAATAAATGTTCTGCCAACTGAAAGCGTGTCATACCATTTGAAGCTAAATGAAGTTTCACTAAAACCTGGATATAAAATATAATTATGATGTTATTGTTAAAATTGTTTAATGCACTAGTAAGGCTTCATTTAGAATACTGTATACAATTATACATTATAGAACAGACACCGCTATTCTGGAATCAATCTACAAAAAAGCAACCAGGTACATAACACAGCTCAAGAGAATATTGATGGCTACACTGTGTTCTCTACACTGATGGCTTAAAAAAGCTTAACCTTTTTAGTCTTCAGCATAAAAGCGAACCATATACACATTTTTAGAATCCTCAAATCCTCAAAGACACTTACCATGACAAAGTCAAAGCATTGTATTTCTTCAGAATGAACAATGAAAAATGAACCAGAGGACACAAGCCAAAACTATTTGGAAGTGTATTTAAAACCACAAACAGGCAGTATTTCTTTATCCAAAGGGTTGAGGAAGCATACAAGAAGATACAGTACCCAGCCAAAATTGTCTCAATGGAATCCTTGGGTCAGTTAGCTACTACCTAGAAACCATTATCAATGGGTTAAATGGCCTCTTTTCATTTTTAACTCTTCTCATGTACAGATGCAGCCATCAAAAATGTACTATGTACACCGCAGTAGGGACCACGGTGTCACAATGTGCAGAGCATCATTGCATTTTTATTTTTTCAAATAATCTTATACAGGATTACACTAGTCTGTTAAACTGCCAGGTGGCACGTTGAATTCTTAAAGTACCACAGCGGCGTGTGGTTGTCAGATTGGTACAGTATAAAATGTTTATTAGCCCATTAGTGCTTTCTTGCGCTAAACATACTGTATGCATACGAGTGACAAATAATTTAATTAAATACAATGAATTTAAATAATTTTTAATATTTCTATCACAACTCTAAATGAGAAATGTCACAATATTGTATAACACTAATAAACTATTTTTATATAGTGTGGATGGTGGATGCTGCACATTGGTGGTGGTGGGGAGTCCCCGTTACCTGTAAAGCGCTTTGAGTGGAGTGTCCAGAAAAGAGATATATAAGTGTAAGCAATTATAATAATAATAATAATAATAATAATAATTATTATTATTATTATTATTATTATTATTATTATTATTGAGAGAATTATAAGTAACTGTGTATAAATAGTAATTAGATAACAGATTAATTTTATTTTAGGTTCTAATTATGAAATTATATTATAGACAGTGGCTTTAAAAAATGTATTTAAGAACAAATAAATATAAAAAATAGAGAGATTATAATAAAAATTTTGAGTAGTAATTTGAATTACTTTGTCACATACTGTAAATTGCATTAAAGCTGATAAAAGTCTGCATTACTAAATGACCTACAGTATGTCTTATACTTTATGTTTGTAGTAGTGGATCATGTCTCTCAGCCATAGTGCCTGAAGAAAAGATCTTCCACATAGAGGCCAATTATGTTCAATCAATGCATAGATGATGAGTAAAAGAAGCAATGTTGAATATAACAAGAAAGACATTTTCTTTCTTGTTATATCTTTCTTGTTCTTGAAAGTAAATTTAACTAGATTCATTCATCTTTCATGAGTAACAAAGGATGAATCCTGGAATCTAATCATATATATCTGATAGGAATTTACAATACCTTTCAATGGAAGAAAATCTGCATGTGTAAGTAGACCACAGCTTTATTAATTCCTTAGAAAATGTATAATTCTCATGTAAATTCATTATCTTACTATATATGAAATGAGAATTATAAAATTGTTAAATGTGGAATTTCAATTATAGCATTAAGCACATCTTTAAAAGGTTAAAGGATACTCAAAAACCCTGACTTAACTTTTTAAGCTATATACTAAAAACAGTATTAGCTTTTGCTGTTTTATGAAGCATATGCAATTTAGTTGGCTGGTTCTACAGCACTACACTGATGCATCCAGGCCCCCCGGAGTTTCGGAAAAAAAAAATTCAGTTAGGATCACGAAACCATTTGTCTTAAACCTGACTTGGGCCCCAAAATCCAACCTTAGATTAAAAATTCTGTATGTAGTGTGTAAATGTTGATCCTTACCCTACCTGGGGTGTCCACTGAGCATTTCCGAGAACTCTATCTGAAGTTCTCTGGGCATAGGATTTTGACATGTTCCCCAAACCAAAAGGAATGAGTGGGAAACAATCAAGACCACGGATAGAAGCACTTGCATTTGAATGAGTTTCAATCATGCTTGGTTACTCGTGTGATCTGACTGACTCAGTTTTGGAATACAACTGCCGCGCGGTGCAATGACGCTGAGAGATCCAGCTTAGCTGTTAATTTACAGATTAAATAACATGCATTCATGTTTTAACAGATATCTATGGAACAGTAGCATTGTAGTCTTTAATAGTAAAATCTTAAGTAATTTTCTTGTTCTAGTTTGGTTTTGTTTTACTGTGTTTAACTTCATACATTACTGAAGAAATCTTGTTCTAATCATTTTTATTTGCTTTCATTGAACTATCGAGAGTTTTGTGTTGGTATAATGCAGAATAGAACCATCTTGCTTAAAACCAATATTTATTTATCATTTCTGAATTGGCAGTTTTTGTAGTTATAATTATTGCAGAATCATGCGTTTGTGCAATGCTCATACTGACACTTTATGCTTCTACAGATGGAAGATATGAAGAGGATTTATTTTATTATTTTCACTGGAATGGTTATTGAAGAGATAAATAGTTTTTTAATCTGTTTCAGATGTTGTGAAGCTATACATAATAGATAATAAATCATCGTTTTTTGTGTATTATTCATCAGTACTGCCATTAGAATGGCATTTGTGTGGGAATAGATTGTCGTTGAGAGCTGAGAGATCACATGTGTCATCTAAACAGATGAGCTCTGAGAGGTGGACAGGGATTTAAAAGTTCTGATTTGTCAGGAATTTATTCTGCCACTGATGGGAAAGAGTGGAGGATGACAGATTGGAAGTGGCAGAACAGAACATACAGTATTTGTAGGGGAAGAAGGGGAGTGGAGAGGGCAAGAGGGAATGGAGGGATACATAATAGATAGAAGATCAACAGACTCATAGTAGCTGAGAAAGGTGTAGGCAAGAACTAGGGTTTTCAATCTGACACAGCAATGGGATATGAATGGAGGTGCAGGGGTGTAATGTGAAAAGCAAGGAAAATATAGGGGGTGATGACAGTTTGATTAGTTGGATAGACAGGGAGGCCTGACAAAAGGGAGTGACAACAATAACTCTAGGAAGGAGAATGTTGTGGTCTATATTAATAGTTGTTTAGAATAGTTGATATGGAAGAGATATATTGAATAAATATTACTGAAGAAGAAGCATCAGAAATGTGTCAGGAGTAGTAGAAGGGGGGGGGGGGGGTCAAATGTGACACTGAGGTTATTGGCAGTGGAGTGAATTCAGGTGGAGAAGCCAAGAGGAAGAAAGATTGAGAGATACATTGATAGGGAAGAAGGGAGAGGGAAAATAAAGGTTTTAGGCTTTAAAAGGTTTAAGATGAAGGAAATGTATCCAGGAGGAAATTGTATATAGGGGAAGACATCTGTATCAGTTGGAGCAAAAGCGAGGAAGATTTGAATATTATCTGTATATAAATAATCAGAAAAGCTGCGGCAAAGGGTAACAATAATAGGACCCAAGGAGCAGGTGCACAGAATAAAAATAGGAGACCCATCACAAAACCTTGAGACACACCAGTGGAGAGAGAGTACAGAACAGGGAAAACCTCACCTGCAGACCTGATATGTATTATCAGCAAGGCACAAGAGTGTGAGCACAGAAATAAATTCCCTGATCAGCTAATGTTGACAAGAGAATAGATAAGATAAGATCACTTTATTAGCCATATATAATTTCTTGCATTAGGAATTTGTCTTTTCACATACCCCAACTTGCTCTCCATGAGACAAACAGGCACACAGATGGGGAGTGAGAAGCATGGGGTCAGAGCACAGGCTCCGCCATTTATACGGTACCCCTGGAGCAGCTGGTTGTTAAGGGCCTTGCTCAGGAGCCCAAAAGAGTAGGATTCCTCTGCTGGCTGCAGGATTTGAATAGGCAACCTTCCAGCTACAGGCACAGATCCTTAGCCACAGAGCCACCGCTCCACCCTTGAAGAATAGTGTGATTCACAAGTGGCAAAGAGATCAAGAACATGCACTCAGTATGTTTCAAGGAAACTTTTTCCCTTATTAGACTTAATGTGAACAAATCTGTCTAGATCTCCAAGTTTGCAAAACATCCAGTGCATCTTTTTAACATTAATTTATACTGGATCCCAAATAAACTATAGAGGCAGAGGTTAGTATTTTACCAACAGTTTTTGTTTTTTGTTTATGTATTCAAATTTCTTCATTGCACTGAAATAATATTTTGGATGGAAAATGTGTTAAATGTGAATTATGGAAGCTAGCCATTTAGAACAGAATTCAAATTACTATGAGGATTTGGCCTTTCCACTAACACCTGTAAAATTGACCTATAGGCATAAATGTGTGGTGAAGAGGAACAAGATGCACAGGGAAATATGTAATAAAATGTAAAAGCAATGAATTAACAAGGTTTTGCTTTATTACCATAAAGATAAAGAATTCTGCAACCAACGCATCTCCTATTGTTTTATCTATACCCCTGTTACTTTCAAAGTTAAATTACAGTAGTGATTAATGAAGTTTGAGTGTTCATATTCATGTTCAAAGCTCTTGCATAGATAGTTTCGTTTCTAAAAATTCATTAAGAATACATTTCTAGTTTAGAACTTGAAGACATTCATGCTGCAGAATGGTTTATTTTTTAATAATAATAATAAACTTTATTTTATATAGCGTCTTTAAAGGTGGCTTCTCAAAGTGCTTTATAGAATGACAACAACAATAAATAAAAATAATACACAAGATAAAACACAATTACAATATACAGGGGAGACCGTGGATGGTGGTACTAAGAAAAGCAGAGGGGTGAAGAATGGAACCCGTTAAGTACAGGCTTTTCTAAAGAAGAGGGTTTTGAGTCTGGATTTGAAGGAGTTTAGAGAAGGTGACTCTCTGATATCCTTGGGCAGAGAGTTCCAGAGCTTGGGGTCATAACAGGAGAAGGCCCTGTCACCTATAGAGTGTAGACGGGCTTGGGGGACAGATAGGAGACCGGAATTAGAGGATCGAAGGTTGCGAGGTGGGGAGTAGAGCAATAATAGTTCAGACAGGTACCGAGGTGCCAAGCCATGCAGAGCCTTGTAGGTGACCATGAGGATTTTAAAGTCCACATGGAATTTGACAGGAAGCCAGTGCAAGGACTCCATGATAGGAGTAATGTGATCAAATGCACTAGACCTGGTCAGGATTCTGGCAGCTGAATTTTTGACATACTGGAGTTTGTTCAAAGTAGATTTTCAAGATAGTTCAAAGAAAGTCTTTGACCTGTCTTTAAAAATCTAACAAAAGGAGCACTTAAAAATGACAAGATATGTGAATTATGCAGTTTCCAACTATTGTAAAAAATATCTCTGTGATATAATGTAAAAGCAAACGGGTAACCATACAGGAAACGCTGTTAAAGAAAGTATGTGCAAGTGCTTTTAAAACCAAAAATGCAAGGTACTTTATTCATAAAAGTGTGTGGAGGTCTGGAACTGGCTTCACATTGTTGAAGCTTATACTATACTCTACTTATACTACCACCCCGCATCATCAGGATATGTGTAGCCCAGCTGACCACAGTGTTTATGGACATCTTTAACTCCTCCCTGTCACAGTCCATTGTCCCCACCTGCATCTAAAAAACACTACTGGTCCACTCCCCAAAAAGGCAAAAGTGATGTGCCAGAACAACTATCGCCTAGTAGCATTAACATTTGTTGTGATGAAATGCCAAGAGAAGCTGGTGTTGTCACACATCAACTCCTCCATCACAGAGTCCCTGGGCCCCTTGCAGTTTGCCTACCAGAACAACAGATCAGTGGATAATGTTGTCCCCCTAGCTCTACATATGGCCTTGGAACACCTGGACACTAAGCACTACTGTAAATGTGAGAATGCTGTTTGTGGACTACAGTTCAGCATTCAATTCAATCATATCCATCCAACTGGTGACAAAGCTCAGGGGACTAAGACTGTGCAACTCTGTCTGCAACTGGCTGCTGGACTTTCTGATCGAGAGACTACAGGTGGTGCGGATAGGTACAGGTAATAAAACATCAACACCACTCACCCTGAGCACTGGCACTCCACAAGGCTGCTGTCTGAGTCCAAGGTTGTACTCCCTATTCACTCATGAATGTACACAAAGACACAGCAACAACCGAATTATTAAATTTGTGGATGACACCACTATAAAAGGCCTGATCAGTGATGATGACAAGTCCACTTAAAGGGATGAGGTCTAAAGCTGCTGAGCTGATGTCATACCAATAACCTGGATTTGAATGTGAGTAAAATAAAAGAACTAATAGTGGACTTTCGGAGACACAGGCCACACTCTCACAGCCCACTCAGTATTGATGGAACGGAAGTGGAAACAGTCACCAGCTTTAGGTTTTCGGGATTTCATATTTCTAATGACCTCAACTGGACTGTGAACACTGATATGATCTTGAAGAAGGCTCAGCTGCGCCTCTATTTCCTGAGGTGCCTCAAGCGATAGTGAATGCCAGTACCTGTGTTGGTAAACTTCTGCCACTGCACCATCGAGAGCGTCCTCACCAATAGGATCACCGTGTGGTATGGCAACAACTCTTTTTGAGAGAGAAAGGCACTGCGGAGAATGGTCAATATGGCCCAGAAGATCATCGGCTGTGGTCTCACCGAGATTAAACAGCTCTATGAGGACCGCTGCCGTGGTAGAATTCTGGCCATCACAGAGGACAGTCACCACCCCGGGCATGAGCTCTTCACACCACTGCCCTCAGGCAAGAGATACAAGAGCATATGGACACTTACCACTAGATTTAATAGCTTCTACCCACAAGCAGTGCAATTTGCGAACACATTTTTCCATGCCCCTCGGACCACACCTACACCATCTACCTCATTGTAATTTTATTTATTGCACATCTGCAGTCACTGTTGACATGTCTGCATTGTTTACATTCGAACTGTTTACTTGTACATTGTCTACAGTTTGTTTGTATATTGTCTTGATGCACTGTCTACACTTTGTGTTTTACACGTTTATTTACAATTGAGAGACTTTCTGTAAGAGTTCCATTGTACTAGTACATGTACCAGTTACATATGGCAATAAAGTTCAAGTTATACAGTACTGTAGGTACTTTCAAGAAACGATTGAATGAGACTCTTGTATTCGACTCTTGTAACTCTTGTTAGCCAGCAGCCATATCACCCTGCATCTCACAACTGGCAGCCTACTGATACTAAGCGTGTGTGAGCCTGGTCAGTACCTGGATGGGAGATCTCCTG
Organism: Atractosteus spatula; assembly: GCF_055471065.1. Lineage (NCBI taxonomy): Eukaryota > Metazoa > Chordata > Actinopteri > Semionotiformes > Lepisosteidae > Atractosteus > Atractosteus spatula. The sequence goes on from NC_142707.1 coordinate 59,419,199, forward strand.
GGAAAAACTAAGGTTGTGCTGGAAGAGGTGTTAGTGGGGCCAGCAGGGGGCGCTCACCCTGTGGTCCATGTGGATCCTAATGCCCCAGTATAGTGATGGGGACGCTATACTGTAAACAGGCGCCGTCCTTCGGATGAGATGTAAAACTGAGGTCCTGACTCTCTGTGGTCATTAAAAATCCCAGGGCATCTCTCGAAAAGAGTAGGGGTGTAACCCCAGCATCCTGGCCCAATTTCCCATTGGCCCTGAACAATCATGGCCTCCTAATAATCCCCCTCTATGAATTGGTTACATTACTCTGCTCTCCTTCCCCACTGATAGCTGATGTGGGGTGAGCGTTCTAGCGCACTATGGCTGCTGTCGCATCATCCAGGTGGATGCTGCACATTGGTGGTGATGGAGAGGAGTCCCCATTACCTGTAAAGTGCTTTGAGTGGAGTGTCCAGAAAAGCGCTATATAAGTGTAAGCAATTATTAATTATTGTAACCTTTCTTATGATCTTGTGTTTGTATAATAAAAATCTGAAGGCTAATAGGTTCTATTTACAGTATATAACATTTTGCATACCATGGGATCCAGGTCTTATCCTTCTATATGAAGGAAGAAATGCACTTCATCACTCTCACCACTCAGCAGATAGTGGCTGATAGTAACATCTGAAAACAGATGTTTAACACTGTTCTGTTTAACACTGTTGTGAAGACACTTGAATGTGAAAAACTCTTTGCAAAATGAATAATTAGTAGAACTAGCAAGCAGGCTTAGTATTTAGTGTGAAATAGTACATTTGCCTGTACTGTTTGCATTTATAATATTACAATTAAGATGCACCACACAACCTTTCCTTTAAAACAAGAAAAGGGATTATTTGCACAGTAATTTTTTGCATACACTCTTTGTCTTTTTCTCATTATTGTGCCTTAAGGCAATTTTTGTAATCCTTAGTGCTTGGGCTTTGATAGCTAATACTCTTAGTTTGCTTAGTTACCTCTTAGTTATCTGCCTAAAACATAGACCAGATTGTTTTTATGTATATACAGTACAATTTACAATTTTAAAAAAGCTTTCCGAAATAATGGACAGTGTCTAAGATATATGAATTAAAATAACAGATTTTAAAACATATGGTAGGAAAAAGGGCATCTTGTTGTTTCAACTGTTTCTGTTCTTCATTGTTGCTCTTGTAGTTAGAATACCAATGATGTGCCATACAAAATTAAATATTTGCACAGATTTCAAAGAGCAACATTTCGTTTCATGGTTGACTAGCAGTGATAGCCACTGTGTCATCAGTATTATTAACACTACGGTATATCTTTCATAAGTATACAGTATGTTATATTCTCATACTAAATAATTGATTCTCAATGTTAATGTTACTAATATCCTTTAAGTGTGCAGCTTTAAATAACATAATATCTCTACAATTGAGGTGTTAGCAAATCCAATCCTAATGGTATTGATTTAACATTTCTGGCAGACATTAATATACTGTATAGTAAAGGAACAAGTAAAGGTTTATTCCATTCTGAAAAGAGAAGAAAAGAAACACAATGTTTCGGCTGTGGAGCCTTCTTCTGGACTTTACATGAAGAAGGCTCCACAGCTGAAACACTGTTTCCTTTCTTCTCTTTTCAGTATGGAATAAACCTTTACTTGTTCCTTTGCAGCCTACGCATGCTGACCCAGCTACCTACAGTACTTGAAATGCTGTATAGTATACAGTATGCACTGACTTATGAAACCACCACAACATAAATACGGTTTGGGATTCCTACAAAAAACTAAGACATGGATATTTCCTGGCTTGTAAAAGTCAACAATGGTAAAAAAAAAAACAAGTATATGAAATAAATCATATGTATTTAAAGATGTACTGTATAAGTACAAAAGAGGAAAGTATCCATGTAAGGGATGTGATTATGGTATGAAAAAGATATCTAGCAAAACTCATCTGTCTGAGCTACAGAACATGCATGTCAAACATAAGTGATAAACAGTACTGTGGATTGTTAAATTACAAAATCTCCAGCTACATGGCGCCTGTCGCTTGCTTGCTCCAGCTTCCCGCAACACTGTATGGTATAAAGCGATTTGGAAAATGACGTGACATCTACACAGAAATTATAATAATAAACTGTAGAATGAGACTTGTTTTACAATACATTTTAGACAATAGTTCTCTCTTCTATTTATATTTTCTGTATTTTCTAAAATGTCCTTTTTATAAATCAATCTTTGATTTGCAGTATGTCTGACAAATTGTAATAACACTTACAAACAAGATGCCATTCACCCCTACCTTTTGCTTCAGGTAATTGATTGAAGGATATCATTTTGCCTGCTCTTAAAGGAAGCCAGAATAGCACTGTGAACAGTTAATGGGGAGATGTTTGTCCTATTCCAACAGACCTTTGCGTAAAGAAGTACCTCATGTTGTCAAGCTTAAATACACAAACATGAAGTTCATTTCCTCTAGTAGGTGTTTAACTGTTGATGCTAATTAACATGACATGGACATGAAGGGTTTTGAATATTTTAATCAGTATCAGTGAATCTCTGCACAAGTCTCAGGGTGTTCAGGTCTTTCCATTTGTTACCATGGAACCTTCCTTAAAGTCCAGGAATGTGTCTGGTTTCTCTTCTCTGAACTGTTTACGGAGCAGTAGTGTCTTTTATTTATTCTACTTTTCTTAGTGACCAACATTGTACACAATATTCTAAAATAAGTCTTACTTAACCTCCCTGGTTTAATCTCTGTACCTTTGACTATAAATACTAACATTCTGTTTGATTATTGGTTTCCTACATTATGTGAAAAATGATGTGTGAACACAAAAACCAAGTCTTTCTCATAAGTAATCTCCTGAAGCTCAGTGTCTTCTATACTGAAAAATACTAAAAAAAAAACTTTCTGATATTTCTAATTTGTCTTCAAAATTCAGCTTTGAGGTAAGAAATACGGCAAAGAAAATAAATGTATGAGTTTTACACACTGCTCGTTATTTTGACTCAAGATACCTGGACAAACTGTACTCAAGGACTATAACAAAGTCAATGAACGTTCATTTTCTTTCTTTATTTTTTTACATAACAAGATAGTCCATTAAACACCCTGAACATGAACAACATATCCTCAGATTATACATGCTAACATACAAAGCTGCCTGTGCAAAAACTTTTAAATTAAATTAAATTTTAAATTAAATTAAATCATAACTAGTCACAAAGCAGGCACACATTAGTTAAAGGACGTAGTGATTGAAATCTGTCCTGCAGGCTAACGTTTGTAATATAATAACAACACTTAATTTCCATATTAATCTAGGGCAATTGTGTAATTGAGACAAATACATTTAATGGCTGTTTTTGTATTATAGCATAGGCCATGTTTGGATGTATTAAAAGTTCATCTGGACACCCCAAACACAACAGTTTTTCTTTTAAATTTTTAATCACTGTGATCTATGGTAAAAAATTCCTTTTATACAGTATAAAACGGAAAAGAATTACATCAGTCTGTGTTAATTTCATGTAGCTAAGTATATTAAAGCATTTCTTCATATCTAGACAGGGAAATTAACATCAAATAAAAGTCATAAGCAGAAATTACTTTCCTACTTTAAGAAGCAAACTATTCATATTCTGTATAATGCTAAAAGCAGCAATATTAACATGTTTTACTTTTCTGAAAAAAAAAGACAAAAACGGTATAAATCCAATGTAATACACCACTGTACAGTACACTTTCTTCATTTCAAGAGCCAGAGGAAGAAATTGACATGTTACTATGTGAAAGAAATGTGTGCAATTTCCATTCAAGATGTTAATACAAATATATAATATAAAGGTGCAGTTTTAAGACAGGTTTAATGATAACTTACTATACATAATTCCCCTGGTTACATATTATGCAAATCACATCTAATACATGAGGAATATACAATAAATAAGAGTGATATTGTGCATTTCCAAATTAATCACAAAATTGATAACCAGAGAGAAGTTAGAAACTGCATTTCTTGCCAGGAAATTTTACAGAAATTAAGTGAAAAATATGATTCTAGATATTATATGCAGAACAGAGAGAAATGAAGTAACATGTACATTGACAGGAATATTAAGGAAAAAAAGAGTCAAACTCAAGGCACTTCACAGTACGGAAAAATAGACATTCACAACCAGATAATAGAGTTAAGAAACAGATTTCATTAGTTTTATTTATTTGCCTAACAGATGCCCTTAAATCTTTCAAAGAGAATCACAAAGCATTCAGTTCCTTTCTTGACTTGGCCTTCCCCAGTTTGATTCTTTTTTTTTGTCTGGGAGTAGGGGAGTAGTTCAGATTACAAATCCTGAGCATTTGGCAAACAACTGCAGGAAATTCTGAGGCACTTTTGAGTGCAGTACATGAATCTCAAAAAGAATGAATTACAATCTGTTGAAGCCTTTAGGCAGTCGAGAGCTGTGTTGTGCTAGTCCAAAATTTTAAATAGTTTAAGAGTACAAATATGCTTAGTCTGTTTTTACAAGGATGTACCTGGGAGAAAATTATTTCCATTTACCGTATAACCATCGCCTTGACCTATTACAGATTTCACCCTAAAACATTAGCCTAAAGCCAAGAGAGCACTCAAGTCTTATGTCTAACAACTTAAAGAAAGAAATGTTCAAAATGCATCGATTCATCAATTAAGAGCCTCAATTAGACTAGCGTCCTATTGTCTGTGTAATGACCCTACTCATTTATCCACCTGTATTTATTTTAAATTCATGTATTACGACATGATTGAAAATACTCAGTTTTGAGAAAATCTCTGTAAATTTATAGATAAAGAGACCATATATTGGAGAACCTTCTCTATGACTTTGCTATTTTAAAGGACACAGTACTTTTCTGCATGATCAGTGCAAAAATAAACAGCTGTGTTAGACTTTCCAACTACACTGCACTTAAAAAGATTTTAATTTTATTTTAAAAATTAAAAATTAATTGATACATTTTAAATACATTACCTCTTATAAGCACCACAATGAACAACTGGTACAAAATGTATAATATTCATAAGAATGCATAACCAGAAATAATTCTTACGTATAATTCTTATGGTAACATTTTAGCATTCAATTTAAACGTCTGTTGAGTTTAGGATTTACTTAAATGTATTAAAATAAACTGTAGTTTATTTTCTCCATGAAACAATGTCTCAAGGATACAATAATTGCAAATTAAAGATTATATGACCCTCTTCTTTTCTCTTTAATTTATTTCCTTGATTTTATGCCCAATCTCTCAGTTTTTTTAGCGTTGATAATGAACATGAAATGACCTCACTCCAGCCCACTTATTTTAATTCACAATGGCAGAACACTTCATCCAGCAATGCATATAAAAATATACAGTATGCTTTCATGTGATAAGAATGCTCTGCTAATGTACATTCATTTATGACATACTATTAGAGTGTTTGTACCATAATATTTGCCAGTTGTGGTTTTTGCTCTGTTAAAAAATCTTTAAAATATTTTATTCCTCTTAGCTTAAAGTATCTCAGTACCCTAGAGCATTGTTAAATGATGCAAACTTAATTTGTAAAATAAAAATGTCAAATTAAGATTAGCACAAACACGGTAATGCAATTATAAAAAGCCAGAAATGGACTAATCTTGACATAAGAAGGATTTGCACATCTTTCGTAGATATAAGGAGGTCTCTGTTGCCTTAGTATTCTCTAAATGATCTTTTCTCATCCCAAAAGAGACATTGTGTCTTTTAAACTACAGAATGTGATAAAAATATTATTTACTTTGTTTTTCCAAACTGTTTTTTTTTTCAGAGTAAGATTTGTGTTTTTCCTAGTTTTACTAAATCAATGGGTTAATTAAATGAACTTTGCATACAGTGTGAAAACACTGTTACAGTGCACTACTGTATGTTAGTGCAGTACGAATATCGGGAAGCACAAGGCATTCAATTCAGTATATTACATTGGCTCTCCCACACAAAAAGAGGAGGCAGGGAACATAAGAGGCTGCAGAGTGATATGAATGCTAACCAACATGTGGTGGAGCGTTGCTTTGACTGATGATGTGGAAAAAACAAATGGTGCTCTAAGTTTCTGTTAAGGCTAATTTCTAGGTTCTTTATTCTTATACTTAAAGAAATCCAACAGAGAATTTTCAGTGTGAAATCACTTTCTTTTCTTTACAAGCTAAACTTTCTTCATGATTTTCCCTTTCCTTTTCATTCTTTATAAACATTTAATATTTTTCACCATAGCCTCACAGGTCTAAATTTATCCAATTGTATTTCACTTAATTGAACATTGATTTTCCTCTCTTTTCCATTTTTCTTCACTTTCTCTCTGATTACGCAAATCCCCACTTAGTTTATGGTGCTGCTTCACAGTCACTTAAAAGTACAGTATGTAATGTTTTCAAGCCATTAATATTAAAATTGACATCATCCTGTAGGGATGCAAGGATTCACAGCACAGTCCAGTGAAGGTTTGAGATTAGATTAATTGTTCCATAGAACACTGAAGGAGACACACACAAGGTGTATTTCCACAGCGCCCTTAACTGCAACAGTGTTACAGAGGGTCTTATAGTCCAAGTCCAGCCATGTTCACTGTTTGTTATTACCATGAATGGGAGTTTTTGAATGAACATTCCCCTTATGGCCTAGTGGCAATTCTTGATGATGTTATCCCACCTTGCAGCTATTTCTGAGATGTCGCATACAACAGCAGGTGTTTACAATTCTCTCAAGCCAGGTCAAGAGTAATGACCCCAGGCCAGAGTCAGATTTCTACAATCCCTTGTCCAAAAAAAAAAAGAATAAAATGCACATTTTCCTTCTTAAAAGTGTATCATGATCCTTTATCTTTCTGAAAAAAAGCATTGTATGACCTTGAGCATAACCAGCATTCAAAACTTAATAGCTGGCGCCTACAAACCCCACTCTGGCATTCACATCCCCCACCTGCCATTCACAGCGATACTTCCCGTTTGAGACTGTGTCCGTTCAGGAGAGTCGTGGTGGTGGGGGTGTTTTTCTTAATTGAAGTCATTCTGATGGCAGAAGTGCTCTGTAAGTAGCTCGTGGCTCGCTCCCGATACCTCTTCCTCCTGCAGCACAGATGGCTGTTGAAGTGTCTCCGGAAGCTCTCACTGAGCAGGTAGAGAGCGAAAGGGTTGACGCAGGAGTTGCAGAAGCTCAGCACTCGAGCCAACAGTGTGATAATCAGGTGGGCCACGGAGGAATCGATCTCTCTGTAGTTGAAGGAGCGGTACATGTAGAGAACGTGATTGGGGAACCAGCACAGGGCAAAAAGACCCACGAACACCAGGACAATTTTGGCAAGACGTTTTCTTGTTTCCATCTTAGAAATAAAAAAGGGGAGAAAAGAGATTTTTTGTTTATTGTTTGATTTCTTAAATCAACCAACACATGAATTATATAACCTGGGCTTCATCCCCTTTTAAATCAGGATTCCCCAAAGTCCTGTCTATTACTGTCCCTCAGGACTTTCGGCACATCTGTATAAAATGTTTTCTAAATGATTTTCTGTTGTTGTTTCTCCTCAAATAATTTCCTTTCAAATTATCTTCTACTGGAGGAAAACCATCTGAAAATGTGTGATAAGCAATCAGGAAGAGCACAGGCATTCAATTTATATTGCACAAGAAACAAGTCAATTGCTGAAGAATTGAAAGATTTAGCTTGTACAACATTGTATACTATATTCCCCTACTTAACCTTTAGCTTGCTATTGCTTTACTAATATAATCTTTTGTGATGCTCTTGTTATCTTGTGTTTTTATATGGCAGATAGCAAAAACCAGAAATGACAACATCAAGCACAGAGTACAGAAATTAGTAGATGATTTTTAGCTTGTTTACACAACAGTTTTAATATACTAAGAAGCATTTAAACCACAGCAAATCATAGTTCTATTTAACATCTTTCAATTTAGCTGGAGTTTTTCTAGATACAGTATGCTTATCTTATTTTCTTCCTATCTGAAAATAATTACTGTATTATACAATAGTATGCATGTAGAGGCAAAAGAGCAAATGCTATGGATTGTCTGTCACTGCAGTGTGGATAATTGTTCAAAAAATGAATAAGTGCATAATAAGTACATATTGCTGTACAGGTTTGTTTTTCAATTTATACTTAAGTTTATTCTATTTTAGCTTTAACCTGAGAGCATTTGCTTTAATACCACAGAGCTGCCTATAGTTAGTTGTTTTGTGCTAGAAAAATCAAACTGGACTTTTGAGAATCACACTGTAAAATTTAGTTTTTTTCAGTGTGTTGATGCATTCAGAGCATTTGCTGGGTTTTGACAAATGTTTCTTTAGATTCCATTAAAAGAAGCCTGCCTGCATCACTATAATTCATGCTTGTTTTTTACACTTCATTGACTTTATAATAATCCAAATTTATATATGAGTGCTATTTAATCTAGTAATCCCATGGTAAGTGTTAATGATTTTTTTTTGTTGAATTGTGTGTGGGGCATTGACTTGTGTTCCAATATTATCATGGCTAGATGTGCATCTTTTTTGTGAAACTCTTATGTACGTTCTGCCTCAAGAAAAGCTCAGCTTTTATCTCTGGATTTAGATGTAAACTGTATCTCAAATAAATAAATACCAGAGATATTTGTAAGTATATTTACCTCAGTTTTTTTATTTTTAAGTTTGTCCACACTGCACAGTTTTCCTGTTCATTCAGTATAACGTTTTAATATGTTGTACAATGCTGAAAGTATTGCTGGAAGTAATGTGAAGCAGTTGGTCTTCTGAAGGATGAATTCATATTCCTTTTTTCAATAGCACGTTTGTGTTGGCCAGAGAGGACCACATGTCTGACTGGCTTCTAATTTAAACAAGTAGAGTTTGGCCGTTTATTAACTCTGAATTATTGGTAAGAAATCAATAGTGACTTACTTCAGATTTAAAATAAAATTAAGTAAAAAAAAACATAAGTAAATTAAAACCAATGCTTTGAAATTTGTGCTAATGGGGTATGTGAAAGACATCTTTTGCTAACATGCTGCAAAGCCCATAAATATTCAGTCATCATGGCTTGTCAGCATAGTAGCATAATTCATGCAGTGTTCAACTTCAGAATGTTCAAATCTACAGAAAGACACAGGTGATGATGGGCTGATGATATGGCTGTAACAGCCAATACATACAGTACTAATCCAGGACATTGAAATTTTTCAGTTTAGATTGAATAAATAGGGCACCTCTCAATATTAGCCTTGAAAATTTTTGAGCAGTGTATATTTAAACATGAAAATAGATTTTTCTAGAGATATTTCTCTTCTGTTGGCTGATATTTACAATTTTACTTTCATTGAAGAATCTGTGGAAGAAAAGAGACCAAAATTTAAATTTTAAATAAATAATAAAATCAATGCAAGGGTCATGTTTTTAACACTGCATAGCCACAGAAAATGTAAAAAGACTCATTTCTGCACACAAGCCTGAAAAACAGACTTCTAAAAACTTTTCAATTACATTTAAAACAATTACCATTATGCTGTCTTTAGTTACATTAAGACTTTTTTTGTTTTACTCCAGATGAGCAATGAGCAGGTGGGTTCTCTAATGTTTAATTATGTGTTTTCCTTTTTTGAGTATCATTGAAGTGTTGGATACAGTACTTTTACAAGAAGACTTGGAGACCATTTCATAAACTACAATGTACCAAGGGTGACATTAATGTTGCATCCTGCCATGCAGTATGTCATCTCAGAAAAAGCCAAGGCTTCTCATTTCCACAATATGAAGAAAGAATAAGGTTAAGCAAATTATAAATACGTTCATTGAAAATTCAATTTTTTAGCTGCATATTTTATGTACAAAATGAAAGTTAAATTTGTCTAGAATATTTTAACTCACGTATACTATATCAAATTCACTAAGGTTCATTATTCATTAACACTTCCTTAAAAATAAAATGTGACATTTTCATTAGCCAAGAAATCTGTTTCATTTATTGTGTGCTTAAAAGAACCTTTACCGTGCAAATAATATGCTTTATGTTTGTCTTTTTGTTACTAGGTTTATCAATGTGAATAATTTCTAATGAAATGGTCATGGACTTTTGGAGGAATAAGTCTCCACTGAACCCTGTTTCTATCCAGGGTGAGGACATAGAGGTGGTGCAGTCCTACAGGTACTTAGGGGTACACCTAGATGATAAGCTGAAGTGGACTGTTAACACTGACGCCCTGTACAAGAAAGGTCAGAGCCGATTTTCTTAGGAAGCTCAGGTCCTTTGGTTTGTGTGGAACACTGCTACACAATTTTTACTGAATCGGTGGTGGCAGCGGCCATCTTCTACGCTGTTGTGTACTGGAGCCGCAGCATCATGACAAGAGATGCAAATAGGCTCAATAAACTCATCAAAAAGGCTGGCTCTGTGTTGGGGCTGAGCCTTGACCCCCTGGAGGTGGTGGCTGAGAGGAGAATGCTAACCAAGCTCACAGCCATCATGAACAACACCTCTAATCTGCTACATGGGACTGTTAGTAGGCAGCAGAGCACTTTTAGCAACAGACTGCTCCAGCTACGGTGTTCAAGGGAATGTTTCCGCAGGTCCTTCCTCCCGGCTGCTGTCAGGGTGCATAACACTGCCCTAGGCTAGGACTGTTAGCCCCTCATCTGCTCATCTACAGTATGGACAGCATGTTGCACTATTGTACTTTTTGGACACTCAATCTGTATATACATATGCACATTTTGCACATATTTTATTATTTTACAGTGACTTTAATAAAATAACTCTATTTTATTTTACTTTGTATTGCTGTACTTATTTTAATTTTTAGTGTAGTCTCATGTCTGTTTTTGCTTGTCTTGGGCTGAGCTGCTGTAACGCCTCAATTTCCTTTCGAGATCAATAGTCTAATCTTTCTATCTAAATCAAAATACACTGCATTATTTTCAAAAGGAACAGCAGCACTGTAGCTGTAATTTATCAGGTCTAAATTTGTCAGTAACATAAAGAAAATAAATAATTATTCTGTGTAATGTACTGTATATACAGTACATTATACTGTATATATTATAGATAACTTTGTAGTTTGATATCAGATTCTGATCTATAAATGACACTGTACATATTCACACTTCATATATCTATTTAGACAAATCATGTTTAAATAAATGTATATTCTGTGTGCTGACTTCATTACTTACATAGAGGAATATACATATATGGTTTGTAGTTTATAGAATATACAGATATGGGGTGGTGCGGTGGCTCTGTGGCTAAGGATGTGTGCCTGTAGCTGGAAGGTTGCTGGTTTAAATCCTGCAGCCAGTAGAGGAATCTCTACTCTAATCTCTAATCTCTAATCTCTAAATGTTATTTTTTTGTTGTTGTTACAACAATTTTGTACTATTGTTGTATGTTAAGCACATTTATCATCCTTCCTCTCAAAAGAATAATTCTTTGCATTAATATATAGAACCAGTGACCTTTACCCAGAAATCAAAAGCTGAATTCTGTTTCCCCCAGGCATAGACTAATCAATTTGTTTCACAAACATCCTCTCTACTTCACTATTACAACCTTTACACTTTACACACATTAGAAAACATTGTAAGTCTCCTTTTCAGTTCACATTGACCTGAATTAAATAATTCAAGCCCAGAATGGAGACAAACATATCATACATACTGTACTCAGTATTTCAGACTGTTTTCAAATATGCCATTGCAATTACCTGCAAGCATAATAAACTCTTAAAAACAAAAACAACTTGAAAACCTTACCAGAAGAATTTGTGCTTTAATTGTTTACCATTTGAATCTTATTGTGTTGCTAACTTATTTTATGTGTCTTTGTATATTTTCCATCAAATGTGTTCTTTGTACAACTTCATAAAGCATTTTTCTCTTAAGATCACTCAATTAAATGTGCATGTGCAGTAAAACAAAAAAAATGTTTTTTATGTGATTATACACTTCTCTCATATACTTACTACTATTCTCTTCACAGGCAGTACTTCTCTAGCATGGTGTTTCCATCAGCTATAAGGCTATACTTAACAGCAGACAACTAAAGATCACAGAACAAAGAAAGTGTTCAAGTGCAATCCATGTTAGCTCACAGAGGGAGAAAAACACATTTTCTGTTAGCTAACATATATTTATGTTTCCTATTGCTCAATAGTTTTACACCAGTTTGAATGATATACACTTTCACAGAAATAATAAGATATTATTGAAAATGACAACATGCAATGTGTAATTTCTGGATTTTATACACATATACAGTATATTTTAGAAAATACACCATATTTTAACTGAAATAAAGGTAATTTCCAAAAATACAGGACCTGTGAGACAGAACCAATTTAAAGTGGGTTTTAAATGTTAGGATAGCTTTTCGTCATCCAGGGATACATTGTCTGGGAATCTGTACAAAGCTATTTTGAATTGAGGAAAAGATCTGCACGGGGATTAAAGATCCATTGAACGCAATTACAACTTTCTCCTTTGCTGTGCCTCTGTACCACAGACCTGAAAATGGATTCTGATGTTTTCGCTCCCACCCATACTCCAGGATCCAACCTGATGGAGTCTTGACCGAGTTTAACCTTCATACATGTAGCTGCTTTACTAAATTCAAATGCTTGGCCATCATGAAAATACCGTGCTACCGTACATGCTGAATGTACCGGTAAGATGTACAGTAACACATTTGCTTTTTAAAACCCTCTAAAAAGGTTTTCTGTACGTACCAATTCAAGATATCAGTATGCATATTACACAACTTCCTTCAAAAGGATGTCAATGCCATTCAAGGGTTTCAACAGAATTTAAGGCACTGCTTGAAAATGCAAATTGCAAATGTTTCAAATATTTTTAAACTCAAGTGAGTTTTTCATTGTGGTTAGTAATGTATTCTCAGTAGCAGCTATTCAAAATGATTAACTAAAAATAACTAAATAAACAAAGAAACTCCATTACCTGTCTTTTAGAGTGCTCACTGAATTCTCCTGGCATGTCATGTGCACTCTTGATCAATGTCCTTGCAATGTGGTAATAGTAGATACTGATAATGGCAAGAGGGATAAGGAAATAAACCATAAAAATCATAATAGAGTGGATTTTGGGGTGCATTTCATCGGAGAGAGGATAGGGGACGCAGGCTGTGAAGGTGATATTCTTGTCTTTAATATGCACCACTTGGGAGAAGATGGCTTCTGGTACAGCCAGCAGCACAGATATGATCCATATGGTGATGGCCTTCAAACAGGTCCAGAGCACTGCACTCGATGTTTGGATGTCCATGGGGTTAACTATTGCTTTATACCTGAAGAAAAGGAAGAAAGGTTCTATGAAACATGTTGTTGATATACCACTGTCCTAAGCTGTGTGTTCAACGGTGAACAAAGAAAATTTGGTTTTCAGTGAGATGTCCTATCTCAAAGGTATAATGCTAAAGCTCAAAGCTACCAAGGTAAAATTTACTCATGTAATGCAATTAATAACCAAAGTCCCACATTAAAAGCCTGATTTTGCCTTTGCTTTTGTGAAAGTAATTGTTAAGTTTACACCTTAAAACATTTTATTAAATGTTTAAAACAGAACAAGACAAAGAAGAAAATAAAAGGCAATAAATAAATGCACAAAAACTTACCTAATATGCAAAAATGGCAGCACAAGTAAAATAAAGAAAAAAATATTTTGTTCTTTTTCAAACTACAGGATTGTGGTTTCTAAGTGAAAAAACTACAGTTATGTTTTTGCTATACTGTATGTTCAGTTAAAAGCATAACTTGTACATCGGTAACTAATAAAGCATTTAGTAACCTTCCATGAACAATGGTGGTTAATTTCAGGACTGTTAATCTCTCAGAAATGTTTATACGCTCAGAGACATATTTTAAGGTTTAACTCTGAAGTAATAAAGAGATGTATGGCTTTAGTATCTAACTTGCTTGATTCCTGGAAGCAAATGAAATGAAAAGATCATCTGATCAAGATTGGATAAGTGCACTGGAAATGTTATTGTAAAGGTTATGTACTGGAGCTAAGATGGAGAAACAAAAAATACCAATATGAAGTATATCTACTGTAGTTATTTCTAACCGCTTCTTCCAATTCAGAGTCACGAGGGAGCCGGAACCTATCCCAGCAAGCAAGGGGAGCAAGGCAGGATACACGTTGAATAAGATGCCAGTTCATCACAGGGCAGAAACAAAGACACACGCACACCTAGGAACAAATTCTCCCAGTAGCCAATTCATCTATTCTACCGGTATGTTTTTGGATAGTGGAAGGAAAGTGGAGCACACAGAGGAAACCCACGTGAACACGGGTAGAGCACACTGTTATAGGAGATTGGAGGTTTTAATTTCCAGTAACAATCAAAAATTGTAACAGTAAATTATGAGAGTATTTGAAGATAGGAATCAGTCATAAATAATACTTTATAGTCTCACAAACATATTCTAAATATCCAATATACTGTACAATTTGTTGATATAACCAAAACATGCATAACATACAACAACATCATAGAATATATACTGATGGAAAAAAGAAACGTAACATTTTCTGGAATGAGAATACTATAGTTATAGCTTTTATACTTTCACAAAAAAATGTCAGTTTGTTTTAAGCTCTCTGATCAGCAATACAGCTTGTGCAGTGAGGCACTGTAACTTGCTAATCACACGAAAGCTCGTTAGGTGCATTTTTACTCAGCGTGGTCCAGGTGGAACAATGCTTGATCGGGTCACCTTTAAAAAGGCCTTAATTCAAAGCTTAGGTCAGTGCAAGAAAAAGGCCACACTTAGTTTTCTGTGCATTCCATGATGCCTCAAATGTCACCAGAAGCAAGGGAGAGGGCCACTGGCATGCTGCAGGCAGGCATGTCGTGTGCTAGCATTGCCAGACACTATGTAGTAAGCCGCTCCACTGTGTCCCAAATGCAGAGGAGGTTTCAACAGATCAGCAGGACAGATGACCATCCAAGATCTGGTCATCCTCGAGTGACCACACCAGAGTAGGACCAACACATCAGACTGGTCTATCTGAGAGATCATTTCAGATCTGCCACCAATACTGCTGCTGAAACTGCTGGCAGACACAATGCCCACATCAGTGACAGGACAGTGAGTCTGCGTGGTGCTGGCCTTAGAGAAAGGTGACCTGTCAAGAGTCCCTCTGCTCACACCTCCTAGATGTCACACACGACTGGCTTGGGCCAGACAGAGGCAGCGATGGACTCGTCAACAGCGGCATCAGGTCCTCTTCACGGATGAGTCACTCTTCAGCCTGTTCCATGCAGACGGGAGGGCCAGAGTCTGGAGGAGGAGGTGTTGCATTTCTTTTTTCCATCAGTATATATCTGTGAAACAATCTGCTGCAAACAGAAACGGTGATCATTCACTTAGGGATTACAAAGATCAGAGTTAATAACTTCAGAGTGAAAATACACATCGGGCTATACTGTGTTACAGTCTAGTTTGTAGGTGTTGTCTCATTTTGTCTCATATAGTTAAATCTACATCTACTAACATAAACTTAACATCTAACATGCATCGGAATAATTGTTCAACTCTCGAGAATTATGTAATTAACAAAATTTTATACTCAGAGATCCATTGTCCAGTTCACCTTAATTGACTAAGTTTCAACTTCACACTGGTAAAAGCTTGGAGGGTTTCTGTAGCAGCTATGCAGTAAGAGTAAGAGAGATTCTCTTTGTGTTGGACTCAGGCGGCTCAGCCAAATAAGCATCCTGCTGCCTTTAGTCTGTAAAAACAGTCTGTGCACATTTTGTCTTATTGAGGTTTACAAGGTAGACAAAAGGGGTACTCGGTTCATTCCATGCAATAGCTTTGTTCAAAAGATTTCTTGTGTTTCAGGTAGAATATCTTGGGCAGAATACTGTAGTGTGCTGACCCACTCTCTTGGCCTGGCTTCTTGGAATAAAGTTTAAGTCCTGATTTGAACTGCTTTTAGTCATGTGATCGTAAAAGTTAGTTGGCCAGTTTAGTGAGAGATTTTCGAGTAAGTTAACCAGAGAAAAAGGACTTGTGTTCCAGTTTATATGGGAAAACACCACCATTTGGTGACTGGCCAAGAAGCCATCAGGTTTGGTTCTGCTACCCACCCTACAGAGCCCCATTTGGTTTATCTTCCTTTTAGTTGATGGATAGTGACTATGACCTATGGGAATGAACCAGCCTGGAAACTAGTTGGAGCGCTATATATCATGAAACATACAGCATGATACAGGTTTATGATGTCTCTTATCAGGGGGGCCTCTTTAGGCGCATTCTTGTGCATTTAGGGAGGGGCACCAGGATGCTTTGTCAAGGCACATAAAGTTTATCCGAAATCTTTAACAACACAAAATTCTAAGCGAAATAATAGGCTTCGTCCCTACACTGTACAAACCCCATGTAGATAGCACCTCAGGTCCACAAATGAACCCAGGACCCCAGCACTGTGAGGCAGCACTGTTCCACCATGTATGAAGTATTGGTGTCTAAATGAAAAAACAATCATAACAAGTAAATAAAAGTAAAGATTAACATCATAGAAAGGCTCCTGAATTTTGAAATACTAAGCACAGACAAATGAACAAACACAGAACCACAGGTTCTAGGTGAGGGGAAAAAAAGCACACACCATGCCAGATCCTCTTTGCAAGACTGAAAACAAAAAAACAGTAAAGTGCAATCTTCATCCAAACTTCAAAACAGAAGAACAATTTAATTGAATCAGAATATCTGCAATCCATCATTGTGACAAAAGATATTATGCCCAAAAACATAATACCAAAAAGAAAAACAAATGTCTTACTCCAGTGTTTAACATTAAAGCTGTAGGAGCAGTCAGTAAACTAGGCACCGCTTTTCTTCAGCTTCAAGATGAATCTCTCTACCTTATCTACTGTGTCGAACAAATTGTACTAGCCCAGCTGAGGAAGATCTTTTGCTTAGCTAGGTAAAGCAGGAAAGTCTGTACCGCAATCTAGTGCAGGGATTTCAGCTTCAGAGAGAAGCTAGCTCTTTCCCTACAGTTCTATAACAGTGGAATAATATAGGAAGATTATTCTGGCAGTATAGCAAAGGTGTTTGAAGATAAAGGTACATGGTCTCTCTCTTCTTGCCCCAGAACTGTCATAAATCACCAGAACTGTCATAAATTATATGTGCTCTCATAACTTCAATGAGCCTGGTGATGACCAGCAAAGGTAACCATTTCAGTAGAAGCTTTAATAGGGTCATTTTTCTCAGTATCTTCTGACTGGCCAATAATGCATATGTTAGATTAGTCAGTGGCTTCTGTCATCCAATTCAGCCAGATGGGACTTTACTAGGAATAGTCCCTTTCCTTGACACTCTAATGCTGTCTCAGTTCTGCCTCTGCTGTGACCTGGAGGAAATCTATCTGCTTACTTTCCTCTTACATGGATTAGAGAACAGCTGCAATCCTCTCCTCCTTCAACTCCTTCAATTCCTCCTTCAACTGCTGAAAGCATGGTTTCTCTGGATGGTTTTCAGCATGATGTAAACATCAGCAAGAGACTGATTTTAAAAGAGTCCCTGTAGCAACCCAAAGTACACTTCTTCAGCAAGAGGAACTGTGCTTCTCCCTGTGGCTCCTTGCAGAAAAGAGGAACATCTACAGCTGTGGCCTACAAGGTAAGGGTTCTTGGCTCTCTTACCTGTGTCTTTAGTAGCAACCAGCTCCATTACCAATTACCATGTCACACTTCTTCAGGCTTGTCTAAACTAGGTTAAGCTGCAAAAAGCACCCTAAACTGAACTCTAGAATGAGTTCCTGGTGTGAGACCATGCTATTTATACCACCATCTCAACTAATAGCCACTAGAATCCCGAGGATTACAGAGTTATGAGAAAGATCGATTGTTGTTTTTTAAAAATTGGAACCTACACTTTAATCCAGAGTACAATTATGTGTTTTGATAATCCTATCTTTGCTTTAATTAGAAGACACAAAATCCTCAAAGCTTCTAACTTTTAACATCTTGATCTACAGTAGATTAAACCACAACTTTTATCTGCAATCATCAAAATTGCTCTTTAAGTAGTGTTCTTAAGTAGAGACTTCTATTTCTACCCAATTGAAACTTTATTAATTATTTTATTGAAAATGCTGTTGTGTGGGAGATTTTGGATTTATTTTACATTCTAACGTTTGAAAAAATTTCTAGGCTGGTATGATTCAGAAGGTCATCATACGACACCCCCCAAGAAGGCTCCTCAGCCAAAATGTTGTGTTTCTTTTTTACTCTTTTCAGCATGGAATAAACCTTTACTTGTTCCTTTGAATCAAACCATACCTTGTCATGTCTCTTTGAATTCAAATAAAAAACTCTAGGTAAGTTTAGAACTGATGACAAGCCATATTAAAAATCGTCAGTTTTGTTAAATGCGTTAAATTTTGTTTTTTTACTTAACATAGTTGAATTAATCAGGCAGCTCACTTGTGATTTGGATTATGTTAAGATAAGCAACTTTAAAAATACCAATAGAAAATAGTCAGGAAATAGCTTGATATTCCACAAATTTGTTGATAATGAGCATTTTCTGTAGAAAAATGTTAATTTATGTAACTGTAATTAGTGTGGAGCTCAGAGATTTGTCTCATATCATTTTGTATAATGTGGTACAGTTTTGTACCACATGCTACTTAGGCTAAACTTTAACTATACATTCACAACTCCTGAAAAGGTTTTTGTGTGCTTTTCTTGAGTGTTCTAGTCGTATATCTCCTAATTTTGTCAGTTTTGAGAGTTCAGTGAACTACTAATTTCCATATTATGTCTAGTCATGCACAATATTTGATGAGAAGGAAAGGCAAATTGCAAGCTTATAAAGTATGCAATCTCTTACCCAGCTACAGACAAGAGACCACATAAACACACGTACTGTAACTATTTAAACATGAAAGTAAGGTACATGGTGCATTTAAATGAGTTATTTTAAATACTGATAAAAATACTAATGAAAAGTAAATACAAATGAAAGATTATCCATTATGCTATATCTCATCGACTCATGAATGAAGTATCACCGAAGAAATTCATAACTGAAAAAAGCAACTGCCCATGAAACAAACTAACGAATTACAGTAAAACGCTAACTGTGTTTCTGAAAAAGGACTTAAAGGCACAGATTGCAAACAGAAAGCAATTGGGATGTCCGTTCCAAATTTAAGCTTCTATGTTAGTTTTATTCAAATTATTTTCAATCTGCGTATGGTTTATTGTTTTTTCAAACATCAGAAATATGCAGCTTCAACACAAATGCCAGTGTCTTTGCAATGCACATTTGACTTCATTTATAAAGGCTTTAATCATAATCTTCTGAATGTTTCTAGGAAGGATATCATTTTCATAAACTAGACAAGACAGTCTAGGCACATGAAAATATTTGCATTTATATTACAATTGTTACTGCAAGGACCCCCAAAGCACTTTATTAACAGGACAGAATCCACCTTTACCTCTTCTGAAGCCCAGTAACCACCTTTGTGATGCATAGCAGCCATTATGTATCAGGGTTAACATCCTCACTTTCATGAATAGTGCCACAGGGTCCATAATGACCAAGAAGTTAGGACTTTACTTTATCATCTCATTTGAAGAAAAGCTCCTCCAACACCACTGTGTTCATCCAATTCTGGAAGGCAGAATTCTACTTAGTGGTCTACCAGCACTATTGACAACAGTACCCTAAATGTCTGCCATCCCAGTACTGACCAGCCCGAGCCTTGCTTAGCTTCTGAGATCTGACTAGATTCAGCTAAATCTAGTCAGTATCTGACAACAGCAATAATGCTGCTGTCAGATACTTTCACTGATCCATGTAATTTGACTTATTGATGAAATTCAAGCTATCCAGAAATTATATATTTCTGCCGTATAATACAGTACATACTGTACCTGCTTTTGAGTGACATTCTGCCATGTGGGTAGGGCAAACTGAGAGGAAGAATCAAGAAAATATTTAAAGGAAAATACTGTGTTTGTCTTGATAAAAGAAAGGGGAGGCACTCTGATGATCATTTCTGCTATCTCATAGCTACTGGCTCCTGGGATCAGTTCTGGCATGGAGCACCTTCAGTATGGACGTTCCCTCCCATCTCCCAGAGAATTACTAGCTAGGTTAATAATCAATGTTTGTAAACTGTCACAGCACTGCTATGAACAGGCATGTTGTCCAGGGTGCAGTCTTGCCCTGTGCATCTGCGATAGGTTCAAGGATGATGTGACCCTTAGCAGGAACAAGTGGCTTCATGATAATTGGTGGATGAGAGAAACACCATTACTGCATTCTAAACATAGCCTATTTACATTTCAATGTACTGGAGTTTATCTGGGTGCTTTTTGCTTCCATTTAATTTCAATAGCATTGCCATAAAAAAGACTTGCAGCCATGTCGACCTTTACCCTACAGTAACACTACCAACTAATAAATCCTGCTTCTTCTTTCTCTGAAAGTCCATAAGACTGTAGCAAAATACTGCACTGCATGCAGCAAAACAGATAAACAGTGACAGTAGTTTTGTAGTTGCTTCATACACACACGGTATATATTCTATACAAGCACCCCTGCATTAATTCTTATATTTGGATTGATTTAATGGCATGCAGTGTATGAAGGGAACATGATAATGATGTATTTTAGTCGAATAAGATTGCTTAGGACAGGCAAGAGAGTCATGATGTATATTATTCATTTCAGCACTTGTTCAGAGCACTGTTACAGACACCGATCTATCCCATGATAGGGAGGAATGGGAAATCGATGCGTAATTCACTTTAATTATACAGGGCAACAATCCTTACAATATTCCCTCAGACAGAGGTTTCAAAAATCATTAAAGAATAAGATTGTCATGCATAGTAATTAATTAAATATTAAAATATACAATACATTCAGTTATTCCCAGTATTCTCTCATTTCTAGTGTCTACCATACTAGTTTTTTGGTGGGTGCAATAAACCTTCATATTAATGAATCACAATGATGGAGACTAATCCATCAGAATAAATGCAAAGAAACTAAGCTTACTCGCTGCAGGTTAAAGGATAATAGTTATATTATATTAAGTGGTAAATTCTCAGGAAAACGGGTTAACGTTTTTTTTTTTCCTGTTTAGAAATATTTTTAAACAAGCAAAATTCAAATTCTTTTGATTTGCTTGACTAATCACCACAGGAATGAATGCCCCAAGCCCTAAAATGTGCAGAGTTACTTCTGAAATTCATTCCGAAACATTAAACAGTACTTAATTCACTCTAATATTAGGTTGATTTTCTAGGTGTTAATACTTTGCCAAATAAAAATATAGCATAATAATAGAAAGAAGGGCTGTAATCTCTGTCCCACTGAGTTGCTCACTCCTACTGTACACAGTTTGTCTTCAGCAAAACCCCTATCCACATTTCCATCACTTCATTTTAAATCACACTATTAAATTAATTATATTTGATTTTTTCCTGAAATTAAAATGCTTTACAAAGGCTTAGATTTTCCAGTGTCGTGCTCTAATCAATATTTTCCCTTCATTATACAGAAACTTGATTCTGTTGTGATCTTTTGCAGAATTCTTAGGCATTAAGATAACTATTATAACATAAGATAACTATTATGAAAAGTACCCTTTGTGGATGTATAGACAGGAACAAATAATACTAACGATGAGGAACATCTGGCAATTAGATTTGATTGGTTAATGTGACTACAACCCTGACCAAGACAAAAGGACTGAAAATGGATGGTAAATGTGATGGATTAGCTACTATGTTTGGGGAATTCTGGTCAATGTGAATTAAAGATTTTTAAATAATGAGCCAGTTAAAGCTGGTGTATGAGTATAAAACACTAGTGGAGGCTTTGAGTAAATTGTTGGTTCTTATAACACATATTGGAACTACTTATTATGTCTAAGTTGTCTAAAAAGTGAAACTATACTCTATTAGAATTTAATATTTTGTTAGAAGTTAAAACTAATGAATATATTACTTTCATATCACACACTTCTTGGTATAAATCATATGTGAAATATGTTCTTACATATAAAAGTGCTTCATATTGTAAGTGGTTTATACATATACTGTACATGTTTAATGTCTTCATTCGTTTTCTGTAGATGTACTTCTAGGTAAGTCATTAAAAGACTATTTCCAGTAAATCCTCCTGCTGTCTCAACGTGTTAGCTTACTGCGTTTTCAGAAAAGCTGATAGTATTGATAGTACAGACGAATTTCTAGAGACCATAATTTTTCGAATGTGTGTCATATTTCCACGAGACCGTGAATTTGAATAGTATATGAATATACAGTGTAACGTTTCGTTTAAATCGATCTTACAATTGTCTTTTGTTGGTTAAGATGTTTATAACGAGAAAACAAAATAGATACAGATCATATTAGCATCTAGATCTTTTAGCTGAAATGTGATTGCATCTTCAACAAGTCCATCCAACTGCTTATAACATGAATATCATGCATTTTAGAACAGATGTTCAATAATTAAGGCTCAAGAAAACGCATACAGCAGACCAACAGATAGCAATAAGGCAATTCTGACATCTTTTCATTCATATGTTTATTGGATTCTGAGCTTATTAGAATCAAATACAATGAAAACATTTGTTTCGCATCATTAGATAAGACATATAAATTCATTAAATAATAGGTGCTTAACTTACCTATCAGCGCTTAGAGCGGTAAGAGTAAAAACGGAGACTCCCACTGAAGTGAGTTGAATCACGGGGATCAACTTGCACGCCACGGTCCCGAAGATCCACTCATCGAAAAAGTATCTGAACGCGTCTATTGGTACACAAGTTACCAAAAGCAGAAGATCTCCAGCAGCCAAACTGGAAATAAAAATATTGGGCACGCTTCTCATCGCGCTGTTGGTGATGAAGATCTTTACCAAGGTTATGTTACCCAGTAATCCCACGGTAATGATGAGAATGTAGACAGAGGGTATAACGCACCGTATAATAAAATCAACAGTTTCCCGGCCATCCGGCACCGTTTGTTCTGTGAAGTTTAAAGGGAAGGAGGAATTGCCAGAAAACGACAAGTTATTTAAGAGCTCCTCCATGGTCATGTTAAAGTAACTGCGACCTATTTTAAAGGGAATACTAGAACGAATAGTGAGAATAAATAGTATCTCCTAGCCTTTATATCCAGGTGTGTATACTTGCACAACTTGCAGTTCAGTTCTTACAGCGAATCGTTGTTTATGGTGAATAAGTTAAATGCTGCTGTCAATGCAAAGGAGCTGTTCTTGTAAGAAAGTGCTGAATATTAAGGTGTTACTGGTAATGGTCTCCGATAGTCGATAAACCGCGTTCCAATTGAAACACCCACAGATGTTTCGCAGCATACAGTTGTTGTGTACTGCAAATCGTTACATCTTTCACTTGGTTATTATCATCACTTTCTTTCCTTCGGATGTCTTTTCGTACTTTTTACTACGTAACTACTGCGTTACGGTGGTGGTAAAAATAGTCGTCACAAACAGGGCATCCCTTCAGTGTCTCTCTTGCTTATCTGCCAAAAAGATCCCCCTTTGCAAAAACAAGGCTTTGGTGTATTTATCTTAAGCTGTCATCCGATGGGATCCCTTTTCATTGATTGAAGTTAAGGTTTTCTTTGAGGAACTAGAAGAAGCGTTGAGTGTTGACTGTCTTCACAGTGGTTAGACTATCGAATTGTTAAATGTCCATAAAACTTTCCAAAAAGCATTCGTAGCAAGAATAAGATGAACTATATGTTTCACTTATAATGCCTTATTGTGTATGCTGCTTGCACAAGTTTGCTTCGATGCTTCAAAGATCTGTGTTGCTCCGTGCTCTGACTCTCCTCGATATGAAGCCTTCTGCGTAAAGAGCTCATTTATGCTGCTCCAAGAGTCGCCGGAGAAAGTGTTAAACCCATCAATACTGCATGTCAAAGAAAAAAGGGAAAAGGAATCCAGTATCCACGTCATTTAAAGACAGATAAGAACAGTCGTTACGACCTTTTTCCTACACAAAAAAAAGAAAAAATGAGGAGATAAAGTAGCAACACAATATTTGGTTGTTAACAATTCTCTTTTACATTTAGTAATCGCTATTGGATATTTCTAATGAAGTCTGTTATTAATTTCTTGGGGTTTTAGAGTACATACACTAGATGATTTCTCAAGTTGAATTGTTTTCATTAGCTACCTTAGTGCACCTTGTTAAAAATAATATAATCTAAATTAAATTATATAAGTGTAAAATATGTTGTGTTCTGACTGAAGAGAAAGAACTACAAGGTTAACATTCCTATTTTCTAATTAAACTCCCAAAATTATACAGTATATAGAAAACACGGAGCTGTTGGTAAATGTATGCAAACATTGAATATAATGACAAAGATTTCTAAGCGTTAAAAGTATCTGGTTTATATACTGTATGTACTGTATATGTTTATATCTTGAATTGGACAGATGTATATTAAATTTTACCCCAGGGCATCATTTAGTCTAATTGTCATAATCACATACAGTATGAGTGTGCTCCAAATGTAGTAGCAAAAGCTAGTATTTTTTTTTTGTAATTGGGAGTGTTGCTTCTCCATGTAGATAATCATTTTTTTTGTTCTAAATCTTTTTGTGGCTTAGAAAATCCTAATAATTATGTAGAACGTAAAATGCTGATGATTAAATACATTGTTTTCTATTTCAATCGTGGAATTATATGAGTTCTATCAAACTTAGTTTCTGAAGAATTGTTCCCAGTAAGAATAATTCAAGAGTTTAGACTCATTTACTCTGTACTTTTATATCTTAGTACCTAAACTATTTTAGTACATACAATGTTGAAATTGCCAATGTTGAAACTATAAGGCATAAGCAACCTTTCATTTGATTCAAGTTGTAGAAACAGTGGAGGGATTTAAAAAGTACCTTCCAATACAATTGTGTAAATTTCTTTCACAAAGTAATTGCTGTATTGATGTTGCTTGTTCTAGGAACCAATATAGATTAAAGCAACAGAAGCTTGTGTTCCATGAAGGACAGTATTATCATCTGTACTATTTAAAATGTAAAATGTGCAACTTCAGTAAATTGATGGGACTGATGCAGAAGATGACAGTATTAATTAAAATAAAATTGCTTATAGTCGGAAAATAATAGAAAGTTATATACAGTATTAACAAAATGTGACTCGCTTTGCAAGACAAAGAGTAGTCAGATCTCTAAGTAATTAAAAAGCTTTTTGAGGATTTCCTTCTATACAGATCCTGGACATCACACAACACCAGAGGCAATACTTCCAGGGACCTGCAAGAAAGGGCAGGAATGTCATTTACAGACATTTGACTATTCATATTACAGTACTTTGTAGTTCAGGCATGTGGGTTTTGGGTTTTTATAACTGTCTACCAAAGATTTGATTTTCTAAAATACACATAGGGCTTTCTTTAAACACATCTGAATTTTAAGCTTTAAATAAAACATGAGGGAAA
Source organism: Atractosteus spatula (assembly GCF_055471065.1). Taxonomy (NCBI): domain Eukaryota; kingdom Metazoa; phylum Chordata; class Actinopteri; order Semionotiformes; family Lepisosteidae; genus Atractosteus; species Atractosteus spatula. Next base: position 59,444,747 of record NC_142707.1, read on the forward strand.
AAAGTACTTATTCCTTTAAGCCTTGTGATTTTTAAAAGGGAACTTAGGATCATTATTAAATCTCAGTAAAAATAAATTTATTGACGGTATAGAAAAAGCTAACAAATTTTGAATTAAGCACAAAATTGTGAACTTTGTCAAAGTGCTGTAAGTCAACATGTTCTCGCAATGGGCGAGAGAAAGAGTCCACACAATGTGCAAGGTAAGCAGCCCTTCCTGCTCACTAGTCACTGTAGTGACTAATGTAATGCAATGTACAAGCGAATAAGTACAGGTTGTGCAGCAGACATTTCACTGTAGAAATGTTCCAAAGTGATCTGTATGCAGAGCTAACAAGAAAGTAGTATTTGTCAGCAAAACTGTCTAGATATCGAGAGCAATATTTCTATTGGATTAAAAGTGGTGTGTTTGCAAGCTGGTTTTGTTTACAAAGTAATTGGAACAAAGTTTTGTTGCCTCATTCTGAATCGCAGAATATGGCACTGTGCATACCTGGAAATTTAATCTATTTTGTGAAGTAAATTGGAGGTTTTACAAGTTACTGTGTACATTTGACTTTTATTGTGGTTTGAAATGCACTCATCAATGCTGATTCTTTCTAATCCCAAAATATAAAAATAGTGTTGCATTTCCCCTTTAAATAATTTTTAAAAACTTTTAGGTAAAAGGAGATTAATATTTCATTAAAAAATTTCAACTCTGTAATAAACACATATCAACATTATTTTGTCTTCATAATTTCACACCTTAGGGTGTTTATAATCCATTTGCCTTCATTTATTTTCATCCCCATTTGCCTTTTGCTCAATTTGCATCAAGCAGATCCAGATTGTACTTTGTCCAAATTGGTGTAGCCAACAACAAGCAGATGCTGCCTTCACATACCAAATCTTATAGTTGCAATGTAAGCTCATGAATGAATACTGTTCTTCCTAAGATTATCTTTCTTATTACCCTACCAATTGCAATGAAGAGGAGTAATAAAGGGAAGTTGTCTATTCACTGAACCTAGAGTGATGTACAGTACATGTGCTTGATTATGCTTAAAAATTTAAAATGTGCCCCCTCTGAAGCTAAGCAAGTGTCTGAAGCTAAGCAGGGTTGAGCCTGGCCAGTACCTGGATAGGAGACCTCCTGGGAAAGCTAGGGTTGCTGCTGGAAGAGGTGTTAGTGGGGCCAGTAGGGGGCACTCATCCCGAAGTCTGTGTGGGTCCTAATGCCCCAGTATAGTGATGGTATACTGTAAAAAGTCACTGTCCTTCGAATGAGAAGTAAAACTGAGGTCCTTACTCTCTGTGGTCATTAAAAATCCCAGGGTGTTTCTCGAAAAGAGAAGGGGTGTTACCCCAGTGTCTTGGCCAAATTTCCCATTGGCCTTTACCAATCATGACCTCCTAATAATCCCCATCTATGAATTGGCTTCATCACTCTGTTCTCCTCCCCACTGTTAGCTCATGTGTGGTGAGCATTCTGGTGCACTATGGCTGCCATCGCAGTGGTGGTGGAGAGGAGTCCCCATTACTGTAAAGTGCTTTGAGTGGAGTGTCCAGAAAAGCAGTACTGTAAGTATACAGTAAGTGGAAGGAATTATTATTATTTAGTAGTCTAATCAATTTCACAAAGTATCACAAAATGATATAAAGCCTTATAAAAGTTTAGAAAAATCGTGGAGTAATGTTTGCCATTCTGGTGTCAGCTCCACAGTGATTTGTAATGTTGCTAAATGATCTGTACACATCCTTAACTCCAAAAGAGCAGTTATTAAGTTTCAAGCTTTTTTGTCCTATGCTGCTTGCAGTCAATCCAGTTTGATCCTATACAGAAGTTTGCTTTGTAAAGACAGAAGCATAATTCCTGTCATGTTCCCACAAACACTGAAATGTCACTTCTCTTTTGTACCTGTACCTGTTGAATATCAGCTCCCTCTCCTGCATTTTTTACTCTTTTCCAGGTGCTTCTGAGCAGATTATGTAGTATATCTGGCTTTGTTATAAAGTTTGCTTTTATAACCTCTGCTGGAATTTAACTCGACAATAGTGCTGCTTTGACTCTATTTAATTCCTTCATTGTTCTCCAATTTGTGGTCTTGCTGATGCTATTCAGGTCTCTGATACATCAACACCCCATTTTTCAATTGCTACAGATGTTTGGTATGGGGTTGCACACTGGCTAACATCACCGCCTTGGACTGCTGGAGCCTTTGGTTTAATTCCGGGGATGCTAGAGTAGCTGTGTGGAGTTTTTATGTTCTTCCCATGTTTGCATGGGTTTCCTCTGCGTGCTCTTAGGATAAGGGTTGTGGAGCTAAAACTGGATAAAGCAGTTAAAAAATTGATGGATATTTTGTATTGATGGATTGTGCAATGTGACATTGCAGCTAATGTTTTATAGAATCAGTTAAAGACATGTACACATCAACAACAAAAATATGGTAAATTTGAGTAAAAAGTTAGAATTCAAAATAAATACTGAATATTATAGAACAAGCAGAACAATCAAGATAAACAGAATAAGTCTATCATGATCATCATCTTGGTCAAGTGCTCAAATTGTGTCTTTAACAGGATCGTTTCCTCTGTTATTAAATCATCTTGTCTCTTCTATATGTATTGAGTCAATTTGATGTTCTTCCATGTTTATTTTATCGTTGAACAAACAGGTCTTTCAGCTTTCATTCTTTTCATAACTGCTTATCTATTGTCTTATAACTGTTCATATTATGATTTACTTCCTTCACTTTCCATATTGTTATCAGTGATCTTTCCTGTTAGTCTCCTTATATTTTCAAACATTTCAGTTTATACTTTCTTGCAGGTCTGCCAGCTCATTTGTTTGTCTCTATGAATGCAGCCAACTCGAAAGTGTCTGAATCTATTACTCATCTTCATCTTAAATTCTCATTTACCCTCTATAACCTTCAGCTTTATTAGATATATTTTCTTGATATTGAAACATTACATTGTTTAGGTTTTTCAGATAGTACCCTTCATCTTAAATAATACACTGTATTATTATATTTTTGTGTTTAGAAATGTCTGTATGTTTTATGTCTTTATAGAGAAAAGATTACCTCTATTCAGCAGGCAATTTAATTATACAAATTTAGCAAGTATGTTACCTGATTCTGATTTTTCATAGCACAAATCCACATTATTTTAGTAAAATTTAAATTATTACTCCAGACTTCATCACTCAAGTCTCTCATAGTCATTCTAAAGAACAGAAAACCCGTTTTTCATTAGTAGCTAGTACACTGCAGTGAACTCAATAAAGATATTGAACACAGTTAAATATCTTTAATCATTAGCTTTTAGATTCCCTACTCTCTATATTTCATATCACTCAGTGCTAAAAATAAGCCTTAAAAAACTAACAAAGGAAAATGCTTTTGTTTTAATTGCATGGCTCTGTGCTTATTTAGTGACATCTGCTGGTCATTTATCTCACAAGGGAGGTGGGTGAAATGATAAAAATGTAAAAATCTAAAGAATCATGTGGAACATTTAACCAGCATGCATGAAATTATGAGGTTATTATGTATTTTTTAAAGATATTAAATAGCTAGTCTTTCCTTTTACCACTGACACCTCATTGGGTGATATTACTACACCATGACTTCACATGAGCATTCTGATTATTAAATATCATGTTGAAACATATTAAATGTTTGTTTATTGGTATGGCTTTGGAAACTATTTACAAACTGGCAAGGGGATACATTGTGCAATGTGGCATTGCAGCTAATGTTGTATACAGTCGGTTAAATCAACATTACAATATGGCAAATTGGTGTAAAATACATAATTAAAATTAACATACTTAAGATTACAGAATAAACAGAACAATCAAGATAAACAGAACAAGATAAAACAAAGAGAAAATACAAGGATTGATCATGGACTCTACAAGCAAAATTTGAAGACTTAGAAAAGACTTTGAAGATGACAAATTGCCAAAAGATAGTTAGGAAGCTGTAGTCTGTATTGGGAAAACAAGAGGTAGGAAAAAATAAATTAATAAAACAAGTGGACAGTATATAATATGAATACATATTTTTTAATGGGCCACAGACCTTGAAATGTTACAGTAGATCATGTTTTTAATTGACTTTTATAAACCAATAATTTTAAAACAACATAAACACATAAGAAAAGCTTCAGATAAAAGGAGGCCCATCTAGCCCATTTGTTAATACTTAATGGAACCATTAATCCAATGCAGTCCTGTCTCTAAAGAAGCCAGCCCATTCACATTGGGTAAAGTAATGCCTTCTGTTCTCGGTTTTAAATGAGTTTCGAATTGTTGCCATTGTCAGTGCCCTTGAGATCTTTGAATACTTGTACCAGACTTCCTCGTAATTGTCTCTGTGTGGCAACTATATGAAAGTGTACTGTATGTAAAACTGAGAAGAGGAATCACTTCTTTACCTGATACCTGATGCAACATACACCATGAAATACAACCAAATTAGATAAATATTACATATCACAGAAAAAACATTTTAAAAATCAGTCATTGACCTTTAAACACTGTACAGAGTAGACAACTGCAGCATAATTTCTCTGTATAACACTACAATAGCTTCCCTGTCAAGAGAATTATGAATAGACAAAATAAGAACATTAAAACTATCATATTAATTAGCAATTTTCCATTTTCCAGCACACACAACACATCTAGCAATCCCAGAAACTCTGAAATAAAGCCAACTGATGAACCAGTCTATAAGAAGTGAATTCAGATCTAACCCGTAAGGATAACCAGTACAGTATCTCCAGTATGAATCCTGAACCCTTAAATCTTCTATTCTTTCTCTTCAAGATGACCAACTAGGCCGGACCCAAATTAAAATCAGCAGTCTACATTCTTTCTGTCCTGCTCTTATGGTTCTTCACCCCAGAGATCAAGACAGGCCTCTCAGGAACAGAAGAGAGGCTTTAATCTCACATAGTACAGAAAACAATAACAGTCTCCCCCCTCTCACAGTGCAGACATGCATCTGTCGATCCAGGGTAAATGATGGACAGAAAGGAACTAAGGAAAAGGTCCACACTGAAAGGCAAAGAAAAGAAATCTGTGGAGCCTCCTTCAGGTGTGACACCTTCTTCAGGTCGCCTAGTAACTCCTGCACTAGATTAACTGAAGAAGGTGTCACACCTGGAGAAGCCAAAATGTTGTGTCTGTTTTCTTTTTCTTTCTATTTTCTTTTTCTGTCAGGATGGAATAAACCTTTACTTGTTCCTTAGCAGCATACGCATGCTAAAGTGTCTACGTACCTGAACTTTTTCAGAAAGGAACTAGTTGCCAAGAAAGTGTGCAACTGCACATAGCCCTCACTCATGTGCGGTGTTGGCGTACAGCTACAGTTGCTACCGTGCAAAAGTTACTGGGAGTTCAATAACCAGAATATTTTACCCATACAGTATGTGCCAGAAAGAACTCATTATATCTCATAATATTTCATCTTTGTATAGTGTTTGATAATAATATTAAACTGTAGTTTGCATCTGTTGCCAAACCACACACATTTCCCGGACATGTCACTGCTCTGCTCTAGAATTGTTGTAACTTGCAACTGAAACATTGGGGGTTTCAATTCAATTCAATTCAATTCAACTCAATTCAATTCAACTTTATTGTCATTAAACTTACACAGCTGCATAGTATAATGAAAAGTGTTTCTCATTAGTCACTCAGGTGCAGTATATAAATAGGACAGAAGATGAGACAATAGACAGTTACACAATAGCAATAATAGTAACAACATGTAATAACATAACATAAATAACATGTAATCGAAAACTGTGCAAAATTCCGCAAACAGAGAAAATTTAACAGGACAAAAACAGTGCAAGGTAATTCTTGGAACAGTGCAAAAAAAAATAGTGTGGTTAAAAAGTAGTATGGTTAATTAATATTAAATATTATTATGCCTGTTACAATTTTACTGGGCTATCGAGGGGTCAGTACAATTTTGGCTTACATGTGTGTGTGGTGGTGTAGGAGTACAGTGGTTGTGGGTACAGGAGGATGTTAGGAGAGATCATAATAAGGTGGAAGGGAGTGGGGGCGTCACCAACTTGACAGCTCTGGGGAAGAAGCTATTTTGGAGTCTAGTTGTGTGCGACTGGAGTGACCGGAACCTTCTGCCAGATGGTAGGGGAACAAACAAGTTATGACCAGGGTGAGTGGGGTCAGACATAATTTTGGTGGCTTTTTTCAGACTCCTGGTGTTGTATATTTCCTGGATGGATGGTAAGGCCCTGCCGATGATGTGTTGGGCAGTTTTGACCACCCGC